>NC_081555.1:13854761-13992261 GCF_963082655.1 Stomoxys calcitrans | reverse complement strand
ATAGATGCTGCCTACTTCCACAATCCCCAGGACAGGGAGACCTTATTGCAAGCCATTAACCATCTCAATCGTTTGGAACAAACTTTGGCCTTGCAGCAAAGAAAGGCTGAAATTATTCACATACCCATAGCGGAATGTGATCGATTTCCCTATAAATCTCAAGAATATTGGCAATGTTATGTGACCTATTTCTCCAGTACTTGTTATCATCCAGTGGGCACCATCAAAATGGGTGCTGAGGAAGACGAAACTGCCTGTGTCAATGCCCAGCTGAAGGTTAAGGGAATACGAAACTTGAGAGTTGTAGATGCTTCCATAATGCCCACCATCACCAGTGGCAATACCAATGGGCCCACCATTATGATTGCGGAAAAGGCAGCAGATATGATAAAACAACAGTGGCAGGAGGTATGAAAAAACACAAAAGTTAAGTTAGAAAGCTAGGACATATTTGATTCAAATAAAATTTTTTTTATAAATTCTGTGGATAATGGAGATTTAAGGAAACTCTTCTTCCAATAAAATGTTTAAATTTAAATAAAAATTAAAATTAACAAACACTAAATGCTCAATTTCAATCAAATCGGACAAAAATTGCGGCTTGTAAGGGCTGAAGAAGTCAAATCGGTAGATCGGTTTATATGGGAGCTATATCAGGTTATAGACCGATTTTGACCGTACTTGGCACAGTTGTTAAAAGTTATAACGGAACACTACGTGCAAAATTTCAAACCAAATCGGACAAAAACTTCGGCTTATAAGGGCTCAAGAAGTCAAATCGGGAAATCGGTTTATATGGGAGCTATATCAGGTTATAGGCCGATTTGGATCTCACTTGGCACAGTTGGTGGAAGTCAAAACAAAACACCACATGCAAAATTTCAACCAAATCGGACTAAAATTGCGTCTTGTAAGGGCTCAAAAGTCAAATCCGGAGATCGGTTTATATGGGAACTATATCAGGTTATAGACCGATTTGGATCGTTCTAGTCACAGTTGTTGAAAGCCATAACAGAACACTACATGCAAAATTTCAGCTAAATCGGACAAAAATTGCGGCTTGTAAGGGCTCAAGAAGTCAACTCGGGAAACCGGTTAATATGGAACTATATCAAGTTATAGACCGATTTAGACCGTACTTGGCACAACTGTTGGAAGTCATAACACAACACTACGAACAAAATTTCAGCCAAATTGGACAAAAATTGTAGCTTTCAGGGGCTCAAGAAGTCAAATCGGGAGATCGGTTTATATGGGAGCTATATCAGGTTATAGACCGATTTGGATCGTACTAGTCACAGTTGTTGAATGTCATAACAGAACACTACATGCAAAATTTCAGCCAAATTGTACTTAAATTGAGGCTTCCAGGGGCTCAAGAAGTCAAATCGGGAGATCGGTTTATATGGGAGCAATATCAGGTTATAGACCGATTTGGATCGTTCTTGTCATAGTTGTTGAATGTCATAACAGAACACTACATGCAAAATTTCAGCCAAATCGGGCAAAAATTGCGGCTAGTAAGGGCTCAAGAAGTTATATCGGGAGATCGGTTTATATGGGAGCTATATCAGGTTATAGACCGATTTGGACCGTACTAAGCACACTTGTTGGAAGTCATAACAGAACACTACGTGCTCAATTTTAGCCAAATTGGACAAAAATTGCAGCTTCCAGGGGCTCAAGAATTAAAATCAGGAGATCGGTATATATTGGGCTGCCCAAAAAGTAATTGCGGATTTTGCATATAGTCGGCGTTGACAAATTTTTTCACAGCTTGTGACTCTGTAATTGCTTTCTTTCTTCTGTCAGTTATCAGCTGTTACTTTTAGCTTGCTTTAGAAAAATAGTATAAAAAAGTATATTTGAATAAAGTTCATTCTAAGTTTTATTAAAAATGCATTTACTTTCTTTTAAAAAATCCGCAATTACTTTTTGGGCAACCCAATATTTACCCAAAAATCTGTCATATTTTAGTAGTAGAAAAACTTACTCTGCACCAAAAAGTATTTCGTGGTTAGTTTCATACGTTCTCTTATTACATTACGTTATGCTTACCTGAAAAAAGAAAAGTGAAAATCAAAATTAAATTTTTTGTTAAGTTGTAAAAAGAACAAACTATAAAAAAAAATTAAAAAATGTATAAAAAAATTCCATCTATGAAAAACTAGCTGGTCCGGAGCGCTTCGCTACACTATAAAATGGCTTTTTGGAAATGGATTTTTTTAAGCATTTTTAAGCTGGTGATTAAGTCATTCAGGGCTAGGGGTCTCATTCTGATCCACCCTAATTAATTTTTTGTTTGGTTTGGTTATCAACTTCCAAAGCTACAACTTGGGATAGGACATTTTTAAAGATCCGCAGGTCCTTTCTGTGCCTATCCCAAATTAGAGGCCAAAATGTGTACTATTCTACCAAGGATCTTTTATTGCTGCCCTATTCTTTTCTGATCGTCTTTCATATATTATTTCTTATTCTTTTTTTTTTGTAGGATAGGGGGAGGGGGATTGCCCTCTGACACATCGTTTCATTTGAGTACAATATATTCTCAGTTGTCCTACATGATAGTTTGGGGATGTTTACATTGGGAGGAGAGGGTTGGTCCCCCGACGCTAAGACCCAAAAGACAATTTATTTCAGTTCTTTATTGCTCCGATATACATGTCCTGCTGAATGGCAAGACGTCACCCAGATTCTTAAATTCTTATATCAAAATAAGATTCGAACTCTACTGACATAGACCTTTCTTTTAATTCACATATTATCCCGGTCGAACTACATGTCCTATTGAAGGGTATTTAGTGGGTGGGCCGGTCACAAACTCTATTCCAAACATGTATACCAGATTCGTAATCAACTTTCAAAGACCTTTCATTTGATACCCATTTTGTGACTTTGGACATTCATGCCCGTTTAAGCGGTTTTGGGTTTGGGGAGGCCCCTTAGACACCATGGAAGTTTTTTTTACCTTTCATTTTATACCCATATTGCCCAAAGCGTTGAAGGGGCCCTGTGGGGGGGGGGGGGTTTGGGTGGGGGATCCCCCCGAACTCTTTGGGCAAAATTTATATACCAAGTTCGTACTCTACTCTTAAATATCTTTCGTTTGATATCCATATTGTCGCAATTTGTAAATATGCTCTGCTGGGAAGTTTTGGGGGGTGGGGAGGTCCCTCAGACTCCAAGGAATAAATTTTCATTTCAGATTTGTACTTTATTTTTAAATACCTTTTATTTGATACCCATATTGCCCAAGGCGGTGGAAGTGTTCTGTTAGGTTTTTTTTTTTTTTTGGGGGGGGGGGGGTGGGCTACTCCTCCCAACACTTAGAGTGAAATTTGTATACCAAGTTCGCACTCTACTCTTAAGTACCTTTCGTTTGATACCTATATTGTCCCATTCGGTGAACATGTCCGTTCGAATGGGTTTGGGATGGGGCGTCCCCCCAGGTTATGTGACCCCAAAATTTTACACCAGTTTCGTGTTTTGGGTTACCATAAGTTGGCATACAAAATTTCGCTTAAATCGGTGCACCCATCTCCGAAATCTAACGTTTTGGAAAATTGGGTAAGGGGGAGGGTCCGCCCGCCATCGAATATCAAATTATGTAGTACCCTATTTTTACCGGGGGCTCAAACTGTACCATCTGTGAAAATTTCACGAAAATAGGTTCAGCCGTTTTTGAGTAAGTCAGTCGGAACAGACAAACAAAGCGCAACAATTTCATTTTTATATAACAGACTAGGCGGACCAGGCCCGCTTCGCAGGCTCCGGGCCCGCTCCGCTTCTTTTACGCTATTATACCTTTCACTTGATCTCTATATTGCAGTGGTCGATATAAAATGTGGATATCGAATTCGTGTCATTAAAGCGCAGAGGAAATCAAGTCCGCCAATGATGCTAAATGCGTGGGTTCAAATCCTGGCACGAACATTGGAAAAATGATAAGTGGTGGTTATCCCCTCCTAATGATGGCGAAATGTGTGAGGTACTATGCCATACATAGAAGTCATGCAAAAACTTCTCCACATTGTGGTGTTGCACTGCGGGACACCGTTGGGACTTGGCTATAAAAAAGAGGTCCTTTATTATTGAGCATAAACTTGAAACGAACAGCACTCATAAATATGTGAGAATTTTGCCCCTGTTCATTAATGAAATGTTCATGGGCAAATTTTGGGGCTGGGGCTGGCTCTCCGCCACTTTGCCCCAAAATAGTTACCAAATTCGTTCTTTAGTTCCAAAAGCCTTTCATTTGAGTCCCATATTGATATGTTCGGGAAATAAGTTCAGTTTAGGGAGTGCTTTAGGGGTTGCGCAGAAACACTTGGCCCTAAAACTGCATTCCTTTTCTACTTTCGAATACCTTTCATTTGAATCCACTATTGTTATGATGGGTCAATGGGGGTGGGGACACCTCCCATTACATAGACTGCGTCTCAAATAGTTAGATGTTAGATATCATCTCACGATTGCGCTCACCATTTACAGTTACGTTACGGTTCGCATCATCTTAGAAGAAGTACGGTCCAATGATGCCACCAACTTATAAACCTCACTAAAATGTGACTTTTTCTGGATGCATTGGTAGCTCTTGCAATGCTTCTGGCTGATCTTCACTTCAAAATCAACAATTCTGCTTATTTACGTACCCATTGAGCCAAAAATCATCTCATGGTATTGCTCACCATTCACAGTTACGTTACAATTCGCATCATCTTAGAAGAAGTACGGTTCAATGATGCCACCAACTTTAAACCTCACTAAAATGTGACTTTTTCTGAATGCATTGGTAGCTCTTGCAATGCTTCTGGCTGATCTTCACAACAAAATCGAGAATTCTGCTTATTTATGTACCCACTGAGCCAAAAATCATCTCATGGTAGTGCTCACCATCCACAGTTACGTTACGATTCGCATCATCTTTAAAGAAGTACGGTTCAATGATGCCTCCAGCCCATAAACCGCACCAAACTGTGACTTTTTCTGAATGCATTGGTAGCTCTTGCAATGCTTCTGGCTGATCTTCCAAACAAAATTAACAATTCTGCTTTATATACCCATTGAGACAAAAATGAGCACCGTCGATGGAATGGAAAAAGCGCGCGATGATTTTTCTGAACAGAGCACGCATTTTGATAATAAAATTCAAAAATTTGCAAGCGTTGTTCGTTTGTAAGACGATTCACCGTTAAATTATAGACCAAACTGAAGATGTTTGACAGTGAAACAAAACACGAAACGCGCGTAAGCTGTTAAAACCAGTGTTTCCAATAAGATAATAGCTAAAAAATCACCCGTTATAATCTTCGAGGTTTACAAATCCACCCCTTACCCCCACCCACCATATATTTGCATGTTTTGGTATAAGGCCACCGATAACAAATCATCGATCGATTTTTATACCCTACACCACTACTGTGGTCCAGGGCATTTTAACTTAGTGAATTTGTTTTATAACATCCAAAAGGAAGAGAGATAGACCCATTGATATACTGATCGACTCAGAATCACTTTCTGGTTCAATTTAGCTATGTCTGTCTGTCTGTCTGCCTGTCTGTCTGTCTGTCCATGTTAATATGTGGATGTTACAAAACTACAGGTCGCAATTTTTTTCCGATCGTCTTAAAATTTGGCATGGGCGTGTTTTTCGGCCTAGAGACGAAGCCTATTGAAATTGGAAAAAATCGGTTCAGATTTGGATATAGCTCCCATATATATGTTCGTCCGATTTGCAGTAATACTGCAATAAAATGGTCATTTGTCAACCGATTTTCTCGAAACGTGGCTGGAAGGATTTTCTTATGACTCTTGATATTACAGGTGAATTTCATTAAAATCGGTTCAGATTTGGATATCGCTCCCATATATATGTTCGTCCGATTTGCTATAATAATGCAATAAAATCTTCATTTATAACCCGATTCTCTCGAAATTTGGCAGGAAGGATTTTCTCATGACTCTCGACTCTACTGGCGATTTTCATGGATATCGGTTCAGATTTAGATATAGCTCTCATATACATATATCGCTCGATTTTAACTTCTAGAGCCACAGCAGGCGCATTTATTGGCCAATCTTGCTAAAATTTTTGCACACAAGTTTTCTTGACGACTACCACAATATCTGAAAAGTTTGCTCAAAATCGGTTCAGATTTGGATATAATTCCCATATATATGTTCGTCGGATTTTGGGTAATTTGCAATAATGTTGTCATTTATCAACCGTACTTATTACACTTTGAACATATTTGCTCGAAATGTGATACGGATTGTTTAATAACCCATCTGAAATCATTCACCGAGGTCCATCCTAATTGGTTCAGAATTGGGTAGGTGTAGGGTATTTTACAATCGGCACCGCCCGACTTTTGCCCTTCCTTATTGGTTATTGCTTGCTTTGTAAATCGCAAGACTATGTTTGCATGTCTAATTTACCCAATCTTCTTGATTAACTTTGAAACTAGGCCACCGATAACAATTCACCTGTTATCGATTTTTTTTTATCTACTACTAATTTTTGTAAGCACAACAGCCACAGCAGACAAAAGCCAAAAAACCAAAATACTTTAAATCATTCACCTGTCAAGTGTTATAAATATGTATTTTCATATCTACATACATACATATTCACTACAAATGAATCACCGGATTTGCTACAGATAAACACCTCAATTTATACTGATGTGCCCCCTAAGCTATCGTTTATTTGATTTAAAGATAGAGCCGTTAATTACACACACCTTCAAGAAATATGTTCTTGTACAAGAAGTAGAAACACACACTGAGCCGAACGAAGCCACACGAAGAAGCTTCATGCATACGAACATACATACATATATCGGCGTCACGCAAGCTGGATTGCTTCTCTATTTGCAAAAATGCAAGTCACTCAGATAGAAGCTGAAGTGAAGTGTGTGTGTGTATGTGTGTTTTGCAGATTCTCTGAACAAACAAACATCTCATGTTTGACGATTGGTGGCTCTCATGGTTTTGTTGTTGCAATCCTAATTACCCTAGCCCTCCCATTTCGAAGGGAGTATGTTTCGTATCTCATGTTTACCCATGATAACCCCCATTGCTATGCATGATACCAATGCATAGCAGGGAGGGGAGTTATCTATGGGTCATAATATTGCCACGCTTTATGTGTGTGTTATGTGCGAATTGCTTGGATCAAAACAAACACTGCGTTGACAGGGGAAGGGGAGAGGAGGGAGTATGTTGACACTGAGGTAAATAAACTCATTTCAACTACGAATTCGCAAACAAATAATCTTTTCAAAGCTTTTTAAAATAACTACAATTCTAAAATTAGAAAACTTTCCTAAAGTTTTGCAGTTATGAGAGAGAACCACAGTAAGTTTTTGCTTGCCTTGGTAATAACATGTTGGAAATTTCGCCAACTATTACGGCTGCTCAGTGCCCAATAGCCAGTGTGGGGCCGCTGAATGCTTTGGTTTCCCTCTTGGTTCAAGGCATTCTCGCTGCCCAATGTGATATCTCACGTAAGGATGAGTGGCCAGAGGATTATGCTGAACAGGCTTTGCTGAGAGCAGAGGAGACCTTTGATTTTGTGGTCATAGGTTCGGGGTCAGCTGGTTCGGTGGTGGCCAGCCGTTTGAGTGAGAATTCTCAATGGAATGTCTTGGTTCTAGAAGCCGGTGGAGATCCTCCCCCGGAATCGGAGGTTTGTAAATCTTAAAAAAAGTGTATTGGTTTTATCTCTCATTCTTACTCTCTCTCTCTCTCTCTTTTTGTAGATACCCCTGTTGTTGTTTTCCTTGCAAAATACCACTGCCAGCTATGACTATTTCACCGAACCTAATGGGCGCTCTTGCAAGGCTTGGCAAGAAGAGCGCTGCCATTGGCCCCGTGGTAAGTTGATTGGTGGTTCGGGTGCCATAAATGCCATGCTGCATATTGCTGGCAATCGTCTGGACTATGATCGTTGGTGTGGTGATGGCAATGAAGGTTGGTGCTATGATCAAATGTGGCCTTATTTCCAAAAGTCTTTGCATTCCCAAGGCAATGCCTCACATCCCCAGGGCCATATGAAAATCAATGAATTTGCCAATTTTGATAAGGAATTACTGGAGTTGTTATATCAAGCATATGAGGAGGTGGGAACTACCCGAGTAGAGGGTTTTCAGGAAGGCAGTTACATAGGATATGGTCATGCCAAATCTATAATTGACAAAGGGAAAAGAAGAAGCAGTGCCAAGGCTTATTTATCTAGTCAAGTGGCCAAAAGACCAAACTTGAAAATCATTAAAAACGCTCAAGTCACCAAGATGAGTTTTAACGAAAACGGCAACAAAGTGGAAGCCGTAGAATTTCTTATACAAGGAAAACATGCCTTGAAAGTCAATGTAGCCAAAGAGGCCATACTTTCAGCAGGAGCCGTAGATTCACCCAAAATTTTGCAGCTTTCAGGTGTGGGACCTCGAAAACTTTTACAAACTTTGAGTATACCCCTACGTCATGATTTGCCGGTGGGAGAAAATCTCCAAGATCATTTGGTGGTCTATGTAGCCATGCGCATGCCAGCCCAAACTCTCGATCCCAAAGCAGCTCTTGATGATATCTATCAATATGTTATGCATCAGCAAGGACCCCTCAGCTCCATAGGCACTACATCTTTGGTCTCCTTCATACAAACCAATCATACTGCAAATCAACTTTATCCCAATCTTCAAATTCATAATGTTTTTCTTAGGAGAGGCAATCTGATGGGCACCGACATGCTATTGAGAAGTTACAATATCAAGGACGAATATCACAAATTCCTTGTTCAACAAGTTGTAGATTTTGATGTTGTCTTATTTGCCATTACGATTTTACAGCCTCAGAGCAAGGGAAGTGTAAAAATTAGCACTTCTTCATTTGCCGATCCCCCCATTATAGATGCTGCCTATTTAGAGCACTCTCAGGATGTAGAAGTGGCCATGCAAGGCATTGAGTATATAAGACGTTTAATAGAAACCTCTGCCTTGAAAGAAAAACAGGCAGAAATCCTACACATTCCCATAGAGGAGTGTGACAGCAAACCCTTTAAATCTCTGGAATATTGGCATTGCTATATGCAATACTTCAGCAATACTGTCTATCATCCAGTGGGTACTGTGAAAATGGGTCCTACCTCCGATCAAACAACCTGCGTTGATCCCCAACTGAAGCTTAAGGGTGTAGACAACCTAAGAGTGGTGGATGCATCCATAATGCCCCACATTGTCAGCAGCAATACCAATGCGCCCACCATTATGATTGCTGAAAAGGCTGCAGATATGATTAAAGCACATTGGAATCAAAAGGCCAAGGAAGCCAAAGACCAAGCAACTAGAGAGGAATTGTAAAAATTTCTGGATTAAGCAGAGCATTGGCTGGCAGATAAAGGCAAAGCAATTAGTTTGGAATCTGGTTTTGTGGTTTTTCTATGTTGACTTGGAATTTAATTTAAACAAAAACATAAACCACAGAAATTTATTTTATTTTAATGTTTAACATCTTAATCCTGCTTGTTATTGTTCCAATCGGGCTGCTCGATCTGACAAATTTATTTTAATTTTTTAATTAGCGCCATATGAAAACAACTTTTAATGACCAAAACAAGAAATATATTTACCACAATTTAGACCTGTTTAAATTGTTTTGATTATGCAAGTAAACTGGGTTGTAGGAATTAACAGTTTTGTAGAAATTACAATTAAAAAGAAAACCAGTAAGGAAGGGAAAAAGTCGGGCAGAGTCGATTGTATAATACACTACACCTACCCTATAAGTACAATGTGGGAACCAATACTGATGGACCTCGACGAGCAACTATGTTCAAACTACAATAACTACGGTTGACAAATGACAACAATTTTGCAAATTACCCAAAATCTGATGAACATATATATGGGAGCTATATCTAATTCTGAACCGATTTCAAGCAAACTTCTCAGATAATGTGGTAGTCGTCGAGGAAAGCGTTGTGCAAAATTTTGCCAAGATTGGTCAAACAATGCGCTTGCAGTGGCTCTTGGGGTGAAAATCTGGCGATATACATATATGACAGCTATATCTAAATCTGGGCCGATTTTTTTGAAATTCACCAGTGTTATCGAGAGTCATAAAATCCCTCCTGCCGAGTTTCGAGAGAATCGGCTAAGAAAAGACCATTTTATTGCATTATTACTGCAAATCGCACGAACATCTATATGGGAGCTATGTCCAAATCTGAACCGATTTCTATGAAATTCACCTGCAAAGTCGAGAGTCATAAGAAAATCCTTCCTGCCAAATTTTGAGAGAACCGGTTAACAAATGCCCATTTTATTGCCTTATTACCGAAAATCGGACGAACATATATATGGGAGCTATAACTTAATCTGAAACGATTTCAAGCAAACTTCTCAGATATTGTGACGGGCATTGAGGAAAGCCTTGTACGAAGTTGTGGGAAGATTGGTCGATAAATGCGCTTGCAGTGGCTTTAGCAGTGAAAATCGGCCGATATGTATATATATGAGAGCTATATCCAAATCTGAACCGATTTCCATGAAATTCACCACTAATGTTGAGAATCACGAGAACATCCTTCCTACCAATTTTCAAGAGAATCGGTTAACATATGACAATTTTATTGCATTATTACTGAAAATCGGACGAACATATATATGGGAGCTATATCCAAATCTGAACCGATTTCTATGAAATTCGCCTGCAATGTCGAGAGTCATAAGAAAATCCTCCCTGCCAAATTTCGAGAGAATCGGTTAACATATGACCATTTTATTGCATTATTACCGCAAATCGGACGAACATCTATATGGGAGCTATATCCAAATCTGAACCGATTTCATGGAAATTTCTCAGATACTGTGACGGTCGTCGAGGAAAGCATTGTACGAAGTTGAAGGAAGATTGGTCGATAAATGCGCTTGCAGTGGCTTTAGCAGTGAAAATCGGCCGATATATATATATATGAGAGCTATATCGAAATCTGAACCGATTTCTATGAAATTCACCTGCAATGTCGAGAATCACGAGAACATCCTTCCTACCAATTTTCAAGAGAATCGGTTAACATATGACCATTTTATTGCATTATTACTGCAAATCGGACGAACATATATATGACAGCTATATCTAAATCTGAACAGATTTCTATGAAATTCACCTGCAATGTCGAGAGTCAAAAGAAAATCCTCCCTGCCAAATTTAGAGAGAATTGGTTAGCAAATGACCATTTTATTGCAGTATTACTGCAAATCGGAGGAATATATATATGGGAGCTATATCCAAATCTGAATCGGTTAACATATGACCATTTTATTGCATTATTACTGCAAATCGGACGAACATATATATGACAGCTATATCTAAATCTGAACAGATTTCTATGAAATTCACCTGCAATGTCGGGAGTCATAAAAAAATCCTTCCTGCCAAATTTCGAGAGAACCGGTTAACAAATTGCAATTTTATGACATTATTACGGCAAATCGGACGAACATATATATGGGAGCTATAACGAAATCTGAACCGATTTTTATGAAATTCACCTGCAATGTCGAGAGTCATAAGAAACTCCTTCCTGCCAAATTTCGAGAGAATCGGTTAACAAAGTATTACTGCAAATCGGACGAACATATATATGAGAGCTATATCCAAATCTGAACCGATTTCAATGAAATTCACCAGTAATGTCGAGAATCATGAGAACATCCTTCCTGCCAATTTTCGAGGGAATCGGTTAATATATGACCATTTTATTGCATTATTACTGCAAATCGGACGAACATCTATATGGGAGCTATGTCCAAATCTGAACCGATTTTTGCCAATTTCAATAGGCTTCGTCTCTAGGTCGAAAAACATGTCCATACCAAATTTGAAGACAATCGGATGGAAACTGCGATCTGTACTTTGTACACAAATTAACATGGACAGACAGGCAGACAGACGGACAGACAGACAGACGGACATAGCTAAATGGAATCAGAAAGTGATTCTGAGTCGATCGGTATACTTATCAATGGGGCTATCTCTCTTCTTTCGAAAAACATGCCCATACCAAATTTGAAGCAGTCGGATGAAAACTGCGACCTGTACTTTGTACACAAATTAACATGGACAGACAGACAGACAGGCAGACAGACGGACAGACAGGCAGACAGACAGACAGACAGACATAGCTAAAT
Source organism: Stomoxys calcitrans (assembly GCF_963082655.1). NCBI lineage: Eukaryota > Metazoa > Arthropoda > Insecta > Diptera > Muscidae > Stomoxys > Stomoxys calcitrans. The sequence continues at coordinate 13,980,073 of NC_081555.1, read as the reverse complement.
TGAATCAGAAAGTGATTCCGAGTCGCTCGGTATACTTATCAATGGGTCCATCTCTCTTCCTTCTGGGTGTTACAAACAAATGCACTAAGTTATAATACCCTGTACCATAGTAGTGGTGTAGGGTATAGAAACCAGTAAGGAAAAGCAAAAGTCGGGCGGAACTGACTATATAATACCCTACACCACAATCTAGGTACTGCTTTTAATACATATCACCCATGTTGAAAACTAGTCGGACTTAAATTTTGCATACCTCGTTGGGTTGAAGTTTTTACATGGCATAGCACCTCACAAATTAGGAGGGAATAACCAACGCTGGGCGCCCCGGCAGTCGAGTTGGTAGCGTGCTTGGATTACCAGTGCAGGGGTCGTGGGTTCAATTGCCGCCAGAAGCCTTGGTCCGTCGCTACTGTGGTATCGCAATGGACTTAAAATTGTCCCAGTGAGTCTGCAAAGGACTGCCACTCTTACCTAACCTAACCTAACCACCGCTGAAACATTTTTTTCTGGTGATCTCACAATTAAAGAAGCCTCTCTCCTCAATGGTGACAGTTTTAGGAACATTCCTATCAAGCCTCTCAATAAACCTGAGAGCCATGCGACTTTTATTATTTAAAGCCCACAAAGATCGTATTGGTGTGCCGGAGAAGGTCAATGCAAATTGCCCCATGAAGATTTTATCAAGAAACAGTGGCAAACTTCTCACACATCTATGAGTGCATGCCTATACAAGTTTTAGCTCACTCATATGGGGTATAATTTGTTATGCCCCGTTCTAAGCGTGCCGCTGGGGCGCCCCGTTAGACGATTTGGTAGCGTGCTTGGATTACCAGTGCAGGGGTCGGGGGTTCTATTCCCGCCATAATCCTTGATCTGTCGCTGCTGTGGTATCAAAATTGACTTAAAATTGTCTAAGTGAGTCTGTAAAGGGCTGCCACTCTTACCTAGCCTAACCTAACGTGCCGCTTAGCGACAACACTTGTTAGAGAAATTTTAACATGTCTGGCCGAGTTGATAGCATGCTTGGATTACCAGTGCAGGGGTAGTGGGTTCGATTGCCGCCATAATCCTTGATCTGTCGCTGCTGTGGTATCAAAATGGACTTTGATACCACAGCAGCGACAGATCAAGGAGCATAGGTGGACATGCTAACCTCTGCATCATGGAAGGTCAATGACCTTGGCAAATTATAGGAACGCATAGATAAAATGACTCGAACCAGGTGTCTTCGTCAAAAGGCCCTGCAAACCACTCGTTTCTCGGCTAGTGGAGCCGTTCGCAGCCGCTCCACTAAATGAGGTCTCATTAGCAGACTTACAAATGTCGCCAACATTTTTAAGGGGATAAACACCGCAGAACATTTTTTTCAGATGTTCACGTCAGGATTTGAACCCAGGCGTTCGGCCTCATAGGCGAACATGCTAACCTCTGCGCCACGGAAGACCAATGGCCTTGGCAAATTATAGGAACGCATAGATAAAACGACTCGAACCAGGTGTCTTCGTCAAAAGACCCTGCAGACCAGTCGTTTCTCGGCTAGTGGAACCTGGCGCAGCTACGAACTGAGGCCACCACCACAGCTGTTGGGGGGCGGGCCCTCCCCCTAATTGTCAGAAACTCCAGATCTCGGAGATGAGTGGTGCGATTTAAACGAAATTGTGTGTGCTTTCTTATAGTAATCTAAAAACAAAAATTTAGTATTCAAATTTCGGATAGTGGCAACTAGGGGGGACGCCCCACCCCAAAACCTACCAAATATATATAGAGACCAATCACGACAATATGGGACTCAAATGAAAGGTATTTAAGAATAGAATACGAATCTGATACCTTAATGTGGGATCAAGTATTGGGGGGGCCGCCCCCCCCCCATAAAAACACACCCAAACAGGACAAATTTACTGACCATGGCAATGTGGGACTTAACTGAAAGGTGTTTACGAGTAGAATACTAGTCTGATATCAGAATGTGCGACCAAGGGTTGGAGGGGCCGCCCCTCCCTAAAAACACCCCCAAACAGGACATATTTACTGACCATGGCAATGTGGGACTTAACTGAAAGGTATTTAAGAGTTGAATACTAATCTGATATCAGAATGTGCGACCAAGTGTTGGGGGGCCGCCCCTCCCTAAAAACACACAAACAGGACATATTTACTGACCATCGCTATATGGGTCTCAAATAGAAGGTATTTGAGTGTAGAATACGAATATGATATCCAAATTTGGAACCACGTGTTTTTTTTTTTGGGGGGGGGGGGCACCCCTTCCCAAAAACACCCCCTAAAGAGCTACAATTTACAAGCATAGCAATATGGGACTCAAATGAAAGGTCTTTGGAAGTACCGCACGAAACTGATATCAATATTCAGGAAAAAGTTTCTATGGAGCCACCACACCCCCATAAACCATCCAAATAGGAAGTATTTGCTGATCATTGCAATATGGGGCTCAATTAAGAGGTACTTTAGAGTAGAATACGAAGCTGATATAGTTTTTAGAGAAAGTCACTGAAAAGCCAGCCCATCCCCGAAAACACCCTCCAAACCGGACCTGTTTGCTGACTTTGCAAATATGGGACCCAAATGAAAGGTATTTTGAAGTAGACCACGAAAATGATATCAACATTCGGGACCAACTGTCTAGGGGACATCTCAGCCCCTTAATAACCCCCAAATAGGACATATTTGCCCACCATGGCAATTTGGGTCTAAAAGAGAGTGGAGCTCTCCACACAGCGGACATATTTGCTGACTTTTGCAATAAAGGGTTTACATTAAAGGCATTTGAGATTAGAAAACGAATTTGATATCCAACTTTGAGTCCAATGGCAATATGGGGTTTAAATAAATGACATTTGAGAGTAGAGCACGATGCTGATTTATTTTCAGGGCTAAGTGTTTGGGGGACAACCCCACTTCCCAAGCACACACCTAAATCGGACATATTTTCCGACCAGGTCTATGTGGGGCTCAAATGAAAAGTATTGAAGAGTAGAGCAAGAAATTGATACCAATTTTCGGGATCAATTTTCGGGACCAATTTTTTTAAATTTTTATTAAAAAATATTTTATAAAAATAAAATATTTTTATTTTTTTTTTGTTTTTGTATTCTTTATTAACATATATTTTGACATGATTTTTCGTAAGCATTCTTTTTAAAAGATATTCCTTTAAAAAATATATTTTTATTTTATTAAAATTTATAGTTCTTCTTTCATATTTTCAGCAGTCTCCACAACTACTTGCCATTGGTCCTTAATCATATCGGCTGCTTTTTCGGCAATCATTATGGTGGGGGCATTCGTATTGCCACTAGTTACATAGGGCATAATGGAGGCATCTACCACTCGTAGATTATCGACTCCCTTCACTTTCAGTTGAGGATCAACGCAGGTGTTTTTGTCAGTTGTTGCACCCATTCTTACAGTGGTTGTCGGATGATAACAGGTGCCGGAGAAATATGAGGCATAACAACGCCAATATTCGGGACTTTTAAAGGTTAGCTTATCACACTCCTCTATGGGTATGTGAATGATTTCGGCTTTCATCTCCTTAAAGGCGGAGGTCTGTTCCAAACGTGCCATATACTTAAAACCATTCAATAGGATTTCCAAATCTTCATCACGGGAGAAATAAGCAGCATCTAGGAGAGGTTGATCTTCGAATGAGGAGGATTTCAGCTTCAGGCTGCCCCTGGATAGAGGATGGGATACCAATACAAAGACATCTATGACATCATAATTTTCGACTTGTTCCAGCAGATGTTGCTTGTATTCTGCCTTGGCCTCTATGGCTTCCAGATAGTTTTGGAAGAATAGAGATTTACCCCTGGAGAAGGTTACATGATGCATTTCCACATCCGGATAGGGTTCGGGATCAGAGACATTGGTCTTTATAAAAGCCGTCAAGGAGAAGGGACCAGTGCTAGTCAAGGGTCCACTGTTATGCATGATATAGTCATAGATGCTATCCAACATTTCTTTAGGATCGCTGGGTTTAGCTGGAACACGAATGTAGATATGGCCTAAGACATGGTCCTCTAGATTTTCACCCACGGGCAAATCATGAATCACTGGTATATTCAAAGGCTTCAAAACATCTCTGGGACCCACTCCTGAAAGCATTAAAAGCTTAGGGGATTCTAAGGATCCCCCAGAGACTATGGCCTCTTTGCCAACCTTGACTTTGAGCGAGTGTTTTTGTCTCAGCTTAAATTCCACTGATTCCACATGATTGCCATTCTTATTAAAATTCAATTTTGTCACCTGGGCATTTTTGATAACCTTCAAATTGGGCCTTTTGCTGACTTTGGACAAATAGCCCTTGGCGGAACTGGATCTCTGGCCATCGACGACGGTAGCCTTGACATAGGCATAGCCTACATAATTTCCCTCTAGGAAATCTTCTACCTGGGGTATACCCAGTTCAGCCGAACCGCGAAGGAATAAATTCGAAATATGCTCATCGTAACGGGCAAATTCATTGATGGTCATATGGCCAAGGGGCTTAGTGTCATCACCTTGGGGCGTTATGGATTTTTGCAAATAAGGCCAGACCTGATCGTAGCACCAACCTTCACTGCCTTCGGCACACCAGCGATCGTAGTCACGGCGATTACCTCTCACATAGAGCATGGCATTGATGGCTCCCGAACCTCCCAAAATTTTGCCACGTGGCCAGTGGCATTGATTATTTTCCCAGGCCTTGCAGGAACGCTCATTGGGTGAGGTATGATAGGCATACGAAGCATTTGAATGTTGGTTAAAGAACAGCAGACGAGGAACCTTAAATTGAGGGAGCTTTAAGAGCAAGAGAGCCAACAATTGAACCCCAAAAACTTACCTCCGATTCTGGAGGAGGATCACCGCCTGCTTCTAAAAGCAAAACTTTCCATAGGGGATTCTCACTCAAACGGCTGGCCATAACCGAACCAGCAGATCCAGCTCCAATTACCACAAAGTCAAAAGTATCCAAGCCCTTGCGCAAAGCCTCATCGCCATAATCCTCTGGCCATTCATCCACTCGTGAGATATTACATTGAGCAGTTAAAATACTTTGGACCAACAAAGTCACCAGGGCATTAACTGGGCCCACACTTGGTATGGCACACTGGGCGGCTAAAGATGCAGCTGCCGACATCTGTACAACGTTTAACTTGAATCGCTACCAACGAAATGAATGCAATTTTTGGGAATGACTATCTCTATGGTTCGAAGTGGATTTGCTCAGCTTATCATTTGGCGTTGTTGCAGTTGCTGCTGCTGCTGCTGCTTCTTCCAGAAATCATTTGTACATAAAATCCCCCCCAACTTCTTTTGTACATAGTCCACACCCAAAAAACAACAAGTTATGTTTTTCTAAATTTTTTATCAATGCCAACCGGCAAAATTCGGTTTTTTGGGGATAATTTGAAAAGCAAGCAAATTGAAGCTATCTGTACCCACAAAAGCTGCACTTTTGCCGATAGAATTTAAAAATTCTTATCACATCATTTGGCATGCAGCTGCGCGGCGAAAATAATTGTCAAGTTCATATTGTTGTTATTCAAATGTTACGATTATATCATGCATGCAAATTAGCTAAAGTGGTCCTTTAGAATAAAACAAAATTAAAAAAAAATTAGGCAAATTTTTATTTGAAAATATTTTTAAAATTTTATTCCTATAGACATTTTTGTCAAAACTTTTTTTTTAAACATTTGCATATTTTAGTCGAGCTAAATGACAAACCCCATGCTACACAATAAGGGGGAGACTATCAAATAAGCCTTGAAGAAAAGAAATTACCAGATTTTTCAGGACAAAGATACCAACATCGTTTGTGACGACGAAAGTCGCTGCTAGCTGGTTTTCCTTCCCACATACTCTGTGTCAATGCAACACACATGGTGCCATTTAGATTTAAGTATACTTTAGTGTCTTGAACTATTGAATTATGATATGAGATTAAATGAACTGTCGTAGTACATTAAAAAACTTTTGAATTATGAAACCTAGCCTGTCTTGCCGCGAAGCTGAAATTAGTCTATTTTGCATTTTGTCAAAGCATCGACCCGTTTTGTGTGGCACCAACAAAACACTCATGGTAATTGTCGAAGGGAATATAGGCAACAACACCACACAAGAGTAGCTGTAAGCATTGACAATGTGGGCAACAAATAAACACTGGCCTTAGCAAGAGAGGAATTTTGTGTAAACAAGTTACCGTTATGCCGAAGAGTATAAAAAGAGCAAAGCCGGCTTGAAAAGGGACAGTGAAGTGTAATCGTGACAGTATCCAGGTAAGTGGAGTGAAACAGCCTTTTGTGTGCAGAGCCTGTAGATGAACATAGTCGGCAGAGTTTTGCCCAGTTTCCACAAGACATAGGAGCCGCTGAGCCAGTGAATACGCGAATCGTCAACCCGTTAGAGAAGCACGTCCCGTGAGAGAAGCACGTCTCCGAAACCAACATAGCCAGCAAGTCGCCTTTGTCCTTCAGACATAAGAGCCGCTGAGGCCGCGAATACACCCACGTGTCGTCTGCCTACGAGCATCACCCAGTGACTTAATGCCGTGAGTGAAGCTTGATTTGGTAGAAATTGTGTATGTAAAAATGTTTGCAGAAGCCATGATGGTGATTTCCGGCTGAACTTGGCACGACCCGGCTGAACTTGGCACGTTTTTAATTGTTATTTCTTGCTTTGCATCCATTTTTCCTTTTCTTATTGACTAATTTTGGCAGGCCACCGATAACAAACCACCTGTTATCGATTTTTGTATTATCTCTACTAATGTTGGTAAGCACAACAGCCACCACAGACAAAAGTGCAGAACCAAAATACTTTAAAACATTTAACTGCCATCTCTTATACATATCTATATGCATATATACATACATATTCACTACAAATGAATCGCCTGATTTGCAACAACTAAACACCTCAATGTACACTGATGTGCCCCCTAAGCTATTGTTTATTTTAATTAGAGATAGAGCTTTGACATGCACACACCTACTAGGAATTATGTTCTTGTATAAGAAGCAGAGGCAACACCTCAGCCGAACGAAGCCACACGAAGAATCTTCATGTATACGAACATAGCTGGGTTTTTTCTCTGTTTGCATAAATGTAAGTCACTGAGATAGTGAATGGTGAAGTGTGTGTGTGTGTATGTGTGTTTGCAAATTCTCCTAATTAACAAACATATGATGCAATCTCATTAATCTTATGTTTGGCGACTGATGGCTGGCATTGTTTTATTGTTGCAATCCCCATAACCTTAGCTCATCCATTTGTTTCGAAGAGAGAGTGCGTTTAGGTTTTGTAGCTGGTATATACTCATGATAGTCCTCATTAGTATGCATGATACCAATACACAGCTGAGTGTTATCTATCGGTCATAATATTGGCACGCTTTATGGACATACATATGTAGGTATGTAGAATTATTGGTGCGAATTGCTTTGACCAAAATGAACCCTATGTTGACAGGGGGAGAAGAGGGGAACATTTTGCAATGCAAATTTTGAACATGAATATTCCATTAGGGACCAGAGGCAAAGTTCTCACATATCACTGTGTGTTGTCCGCTTCAAGTTTAGGCTCTATGCTAAGGGGTCTCCTTTTTATAACCGAATCCGAACGGCGTGCCGCAGTGTGACATCTCTTTGGGGAGAAGTTTTTACATGATACCTCACAAATGTCGTCAGCATTAAGAAGGAATAGCAAACGTTGAACATTTATTCTGATGTTCTCACTGGTATTCGAAGGCGTTTAGCGTCCTAGGCGGATATGCTAACCTCTGGGCTATGCTGGCCTCCTTATAAACACTACGAAGCTCATATAAATGAAAAATAGGAATTTTGTTGGGACCGATAGTATTAGCTACCCTCCTCGTGTCTACGTTCCTGGTCTACTCAGATAAGAGAATGAGACGGTATGGTTTTGAATGGGGACACAATGAGATCCTACATACGCTGCCATGTATGCGAAGACCCGCAGACTGACTCGCTGGGTACTAAAGTGGAAATAGACCGGTGCTAAGGCGACGGCGGTGTTGAATAAACGATTGCTCCATACTTTCGATTCTCTTCTTCCGTTCCTTTATCTCGCAGACTCTTCTTCAAAAATGACCAAAGTTTTGTATGGAAAGAGATTGTTACAGTCCAAATCGGTCATTAACCTGATATAGCTCCCATATAAACCGATCTCAAACGTAGCCCGCATTGCCATACCTCTTCGGAGAGAGGTTTTTCAAGGCAAAGTACCCTACAAACGTCGCCTGCAATAGGATCGAGTAAACACAGCGGAGCAAAATTCTATAAGGAACACACAAACAGTTTTTATTAAAAAATATTTTTTTTTTTGGAAAATATTTTTTTTTTTGGAAAATATTTTTTTTGGAAAATATATTTTTATAAAAAATGTATTTGTACAAACTTTTTTTCAAAAAAAAAAAAAATTTTAATATATTTTTTAAAAATAAATTTTCAATATTTCTTTTTTTAAATTTTTTCCAATTTTATTTCTCAGAAAATGTCGTAAGAACTTTACTTGTACTGAAAATTTTGTCAAAATTTTATTTTTTTTAAATATTTTTTTATAAAATATATATTTTTGGTAAAATTTTTTTTAAAAATATTTTTTTAAAACCATTTTTTGAAAAAAATATATTTATTTGAATATGTTTTAATTCTTTTTTTTAAACAAAAAATATTATTATTAAAAACATTAAAAAAAACTTTTTTTTAACATTTTTTTAAAAACATTTTTTTAAATAAATTTTTTGAAATATATATTTTTATAAAATTTTTTTTGTACCAACCATTTTTTTTTCAAAAACAAAAAATTTAATTTATTTATCTTTATATTTAAAAATATTTGTATAAAACATATTTTGTAAAAATATAATTTCCAAAAAAAATATTTTTAAAAAAAAAATTATTTTAAAAAAAATAAAACAAAAAATTTTTTAAAAAAATAAATTAAAAAAAAATTTTTTAAAAAAATATTTTTTAAAAAAATTTTTTTTTAAAAATATTTTAAAAATTTTTGCACCAAAAATTTTTTTCAAAAAAAAAAATTAAATTTATTTACTTTATTTTTAATAATATTTGCATAAAATTTTTTTCTTTGAAAAAAATTTTTGTGCAAAAACATTTTTTGTAAAAATAAAATTTCCAAAAAAAATTTTAAAAAAAAAAAAAAATTACTTTTTTTAAAATTTAAAAAAAAAAAAAAATTTTGAAAAATTTTTTTAAAAAATATTTTCAAAAAGAATTATTTTTTTAAATGTTTTCAACAAATGTTTTAAAAAAATGTTTTTTTTAATGTATAATTTTTAAAAAAATTTTTTCTTATAAAGACGAATATTTTTAAAAAATATATTTATCAAAATATACATATTTTGATAAAAATTTATATATTTTTAAATATATTATTAAAAAGGTATATTTTTATAATAGTATGTTTTTAAAAATTATATTTTTTTATATACATATATTTTTATATATATATTTTAAAAATATAATTTTTTTATAAATATTTCTTTGAAAAAATTTTTTATGTATAAAAATATATTTTTTATAAAATTATATTGTTTGAAAAATTATTTTTTAACAATATTTTTTTAAAATTTTCTTTTTAAAGAAATTTTTATAAAAATATATTAAAAAAATATTTTCTTTTTTCAATATTTCGAAAAAAATATTTTTTATAAAAATATGTTTAAAAAAAAAAAAATATTTTTTTAAAAAATATTTTTATTTAAAAAAATATTTTTTTTAAAAATATTTTTATTTAAAAAAATATTTTTTTAAAAAATATTTTTATTTAAAAAAATATTTTTTTAAATATATAAATATTTTTAGTATCATCTTTTTTTAACAAAATTTGTATAGAAATATTTATATTTTTGTTTTTATAAAAATTTATAATTCTTCTTTCAACTCTTCGTCAGTTTTCCCTCCTACTTGCCATTGGTCTTTAATCATATCGGCTGCTTTTTCCGCAATCATTATGGTGGGACCATTCGTATTGGCACTAGTCACATAGGGCATAATGGAGGCATCTACCACTCGTAGATTATCGACACCCTTGAGTCTCAATTGAGGATCTACACAGGCACTTTTATCATTTGCAGCACCCATTTTCACAGTGCCCGTTTGATGATAGCAAGTACCAGAGAAATATGAGGCATAACAACGCCAATATTCGGGACTTTTAAAGGTTAGCTTATCACACTCCTCTATGGGTATGTGAATGATTTCGGCTTGCATCTCCTTAAAGGCGGAGGTTTGTTCTAAACTTTCCATGTACTTGAAACCATTCAAAAGGATTTGCATATCCTCGTCTTGGGAGAAGTAGGCAGCATCTATGAGAGGTGGATCTTTGTATGAAGAGGATTGCAGTTTAAGCTGCCTTTTGATGCAGGATGGGATACCAATACAAAGACATCAATGAGATCATAGTTTTCCACTTGGTCCAGCAGATATTGCTTGAAAGCTGGCTTCGCCTCCATGGCATTGAGATAGAGTTGCAGGAATACAGATTTCCCCCTGGTGAAAGTTATATGATGCATTTCCACATCTGGATAGGGTTCGGGATTAGAGGCATTGGTCTTTATGAAACCCGTCAAGGAGGTGGGGCCAATGCCAGTAAAGGGTCCACTGTTATGCATGATATAGTCATAGATGCTATCTAAATCTTTTTTAGGATCGCCAGGTTCAGCTGGAACACGAATGTAGATATGGCCTATGACATGGTCCTGCAGATTTTCACCCACGGGCAAATCATGAATCACTGGTATATTCAAAGGCTCCAAAACATCTCGGGGACCCACTCCCGAGAGCATTAAAAGCTTGGGGGCATCTAAGGTTCCAGCTGAGACTATGGCCTCTTTGCCAATCTTCACTTTGAGAGAGTGTTCTTGTCTTAGCTTAAATTCCACTGACTCCACTTGATCGCCATTTTTATTGAAATTCAATTTTGTCACCTGGGCATTTTTGATAACCTTCAGATTGGGCCTTTTGCTGACTTTGGCCAAATAGCCTTTGGCGGAACTGGATCTCTGGCCATCGACAATGGTGCCCTTTACATGAGCATAGCCCAGATAGCTACCCTCCAGGAAATCCTCTACCTGGGGTATACCCAGCTCAGCCGAACCGCGTAGGAATAACTCCGATATATGCTCATCGAAACGACCAAATTCATTGATGGTCATATGGCCAAGGGGGTGAGAGTCATCACCTTGGGGCGTTATGGATTTTTGCAAATAAGGCCAGACCTGATCGTAGCACCAACCTTCACTGCCTTCGGCACACCAACGATCGTAGTCGCGGCGATTACCTCTCACATAGAGCATGGCATTGATGGCTCCCGAACCGCCCAAGGTTTTGCCACGGGGCCAGTGGCATTGATTATTTTCCCAGGCCTTGCAGGAACGCTCATTGGGTAAGGGATGATAGGCGTACGTGGCATTTGAATGTTGGTTATAGAACAGCAGAAGAGGAATCTTAATTTGAGGAAGCTTTGAGAACAAAGAGCAGACATTTGAAACTCAAAAACTTACCTCCGATTCTGGAGGAGGATCACCGCCTGCTTCTAAAAGCAAAACTTTCCATAGGGGATTCTCACTCAAACGGCTGGCCATAACCGAACCAGCAGATCCAGCTCCAATTACCACAAAGTCAAAAGTATCCAAGCCCTTGCGCAAAGCCTCATCGCCATAATCCTCTGGCCATTCATCCACTCGCGAGATATTACATTGAGCAGTTAAAATACTTTGGACCAACAAAGTCACCAGTGCATTAACTGGGCCCACACTCGGTATGGCACACTGAGCGGCTAAACTTGTAGCTGCCGACATCTGTACAACGTTTAACTTGAATCGCTACCAACCAAATGAGCGTATTATGTGGGAAAGACTATCTGTATAGTTTGAATATTTGCTCAGCTTATCGCTGGTTGGTGGTGTAGTTGCTGCTGCCGCCGCTGTTGTTGTTTCTTTCAGACATCAGAATCTCACCGACTTCTTTTTCTTTTTGAGATGGTCAATAACCCAAAAACAATTTTTGACTCTCTGAATTTCTATCTGCTTCTACCAGCAGACTAGGGCTGCCGGCAGAATTTGACTATTTGGGAATAATTAAAATAGAGAAAACGTATTCAAGAAATCTGTTTTGAAAAAAGCTGCTCTTTTGCCTAACGAATTTATGAATTTAAATTTCATTATTTGGCACATCTCTGTGTGTGGTGAAAATAACACTGTGATACATCAAAATTTTTCAAAGGTTTTGATGTACGGATTCTGTTTTGTTTGAGTCTATGCGAAACGAAAATTTCATATTTTAAACAAAACTTGTTGGTAATCACAGTGGTTGAAGTGTAAAAAAATTTTATAAAAAAAAAAAATTAAAATAAAATGTTCTTGGACTATTTATTATGTAAAAGAGAGAAAAGTGAGAATTTGCCCCTTTTCGGTTCCTGGTGGTAATGTTCTTCCTTAGGGTAATGTTCTCATTAGGAGAGGGATGGCACCTCAGACATTTCGGCTCAAATATGGATATCAAATTCGTTCTTTATTCCCAACGGAAATTAAGTTTAGTTTAGGGTGTGCTTTAGGACGTACTCCAAAACATTTGACTCCAAAATTGAATATCAAATTAGTTTTCTACTCTCAAATACCTCTCATTTGAGTCCCATATTGTCATAATGGGTCAAATTTGACGTATCTTTAGGAGGAAAAGCGCCACCTAGACTTGAACGCAAATTTTAATGTCATATTCGTAATCTACTCCCTAATACCTTTCATTTGAGTCCCATATAGCCATGGTCGGCTAATATGCCCATTTTGGAGGTATTTGGGGGTGGGCGACCTCCCAATACTTGGACCTAATCTTTGATGCCATATTTGTAAGCTACTGCCTAATACTTTTCATTTGAGTCCCATATTGACACGAACTTCGAATATATCTGTTTAGAGGAGTTTTGTGGTTGGGGGGCGGGCGCATGGTATTTGGACCCAAATTTTAATACCATATTCGTTTTCTGGTCTCCAATACCTTTCATTTGATACCCTTATTGTGCCCATCGGACCACTTTTGCATATGGGTGGCGTTTTTGGGGTAAGGGGGAGGGTCCGCCTTCGATATCTAAAAATTATATAGCGTATGTTTCCTTCTAGACAAACGTACACAATCTATGAAAATTATAAGAAAATCGGTTCAGCCAAGTATCATATAGTCATAATGGGTCCATAAGAAAATCGGTTCAGCCAAGTATCATATAGTCATAATGGGTCCAATGACGTTTTTGAGGGGTGGCGTGACACCTCATACTTCTATTTGATTTTGTATGCCAGATTCGAAATCTACTCCCGAATACCTTTCATTTAAGCCCCATATTGAAATCAACGTCCAAAATGTCAGTTTGGGGGAGTTTTGGGGCTGGGGCGGCTCGATGGATACTTGGACCCAAATTTTAATACCATATTCGTATTCTACTCTCCAATACCTTTCATTTGATACCTATATTGTCCCGATCGGTTCACTTTTGATTTTGGATTGTCCTTTTAACATAAGGGGGAGGGTCCCCCCTTCCGATATCAACCTACACAATCTGTGAAAATTTAAAGTTGATCTGTTCAGCCATTTTTGAGTTTATATGGAACAAACAAACAAACAAACCGACAAACAAACAAACATAAATTGATTTTTATACCCACCATCGAAGGATGGGAGCATATTCATTTTGTCATACCGTTTGCAACACATCGAAATATCAATTTTCGAACCTATAAAGTATATATATTCCTGTTCGTCGTAAAAATCTAAGACCATCTAGCCATGTCCCTCTCTATGTTGAAATCACGTCACAGTCTTTAAAAATACTGAACTGAAATTTTGCACAGATTCATTTTTTTTTGTCCATTTTGTCTGGGGCGGCCCGATGGGTACTTAGACTAAAATTTTAATACCATATTCGTATTCTAATCTCCAATACCTTTAATTTGATATCTATATTGTCGCGATCGGTCTACTTTTGATTTTGGGTTGTGTTTTTGGCATAAGGGGGAGGGTCCGCCCCCCTTCCGATACCGAAAAATTATATAATCCATTTTGGGAGTTTTTGTGGGGATGGGTTAACCCCCTATACTTCGACATGAATTTGTATGCCAGATGCGTTATCTACTCCCGCATACTTTTCATTTGATACCAATATTGTCCCTATCGGTCCACTTTTGATTTTGGTTGGTGTTTTTGGGGTAACGGGGGAGGGTCCGCCCCCTTCCTTTATCAATAAATTACAAAACCTATTCCTACTTCCTGATCATATTCGTATTCTACTCCCAAATACCTTTCAGTTGAGTCACATATTGTCATGACCGTCAAAAAAGACTATTTTAAGAGGTTTTGGGTTTGGGGCGGCCCCCCGAGGTACATGGACTCAACTTTTATTATGAAATTCGTACTCTTCTCTTGAATACCTTTCATTTGAATCCCATATTGTACCGATCGGTCAACTTTTATTTTTGGGTAGTAATTTTGGGGTAAGGGGAAGGGTCCACCCCCCCTTCCGAGTTTGAGTCTATACGGAACAAACAAACAAACCGACAAACCAACAAACACGAACTGAATTTTGTATATAAGATATTCTCCACCACAGAATGGGGGTATACTAATTTTGCACTTCTGTTTGTAAATCCTCGAAATATGCGTCTAAGACCCCATAAAGTATATATATTCTTGACATTTTAAGTCGATCTAGCCATGTCCGCCCGTCTGTCCTCCCGTCCGTCTCTCCGCCCATCTGTCTGTCAAAAGCTTACTAATTTTCAAAGGATTAAAGCTTCAAGCCGCTAGACACACGGCACAAATACTTCTTATTAGTGTAGGTTGGTTGGGATTATAAATGGGCCATATCGGTCCATGTTTTGATATAGCTGCCATATAAACCGATCGGGGATTTTGACTTCTTGAGCCTCTAGAGGGCGCAACTCTTAACCGATTTGGCTGAAACTTTGCACGAGGTGTTTTGTTGCAATTTTCAACAACTGTGCTAGGTATGGTTTAAATCGGTCCATAATATGATATAGCTGTCACATAAACCGATCTGGGGTCTTGACTTCTTGAACCGCTAGAGGGCGCAATTATTATCCGATTTGGCTGAAATTTTGCAGGAAGTGTTTTGTTATGACTTTCAACAACTGTGCTAGGTATGGTTTAAATCGGTCCAAAAGCTGATATAGCTGTCACATAAACCGGTCTGGGGTCTTGACTTCTTGAGCCGCTAGAGGGCGCAATTATTATCCAATTTGGCTAAAACTTTGCATGAGGTGTTTTGTTATCATTTCCAACAACTGTGCTAGGTATGGTTTAAATCAGTCCATAATATGATATAGCTGTCACATAAACCGATCTGGGGTCTTGACTTCTTGAACCGCTAGAGGGCGCAATTATTATCCGATTTGGCTGAAATTTTGCATGAAGTGTTTTGTTATGACTTTCAACAACTGTGCCAAGTATGGTTCAAATCGGTTCATAACCTGGTATAGCTGCCATATAAACCGATCTGGGATCTTGACTTCTTGAGCCGCTAGAGGGCGCAATTTGTATCCGATTTGGCTGAAATTTAGCATGAAGTGTTTTGTTATGACTTTCAAAAACTGTACTAGGTATGGTTTAAATCGGTCCAAAAGCTGATATAGCTGTCACATAAACCGGTCTGGGGTCTTGACTTCTTGAGCCGCTAGAGGGCGCAATTATTATCCAATTTGGCTGAAATTTGGCACATAGTGTTTTATTATAACTTCCAACAACTGTGTAAGGAATGGTTAAAATCGGTCCATAACCTGATATAGCTGCCATATAAACCGATTTCGGATCTTGACTTCTTGAGCCGCTAGAGGGCGCAATTATTATCCGATTTGGCTGAAATTTTTCATGAGGTGTTTTATTATAACTTCCGACAACTGTTCTAATGATGGTCCAAATTGGTTCATAACCTGATATAGCTGCCATATAAACCGATTTCCGATCTTGTCTTCTTGAGCCGCTAGAGGGCGCAATTATTATCCGATTTGGCTGAAATTTTGCATGAAGTGTTTTATTACAACTTGCGACAACTGTACTAAGTATGGTCCAAATCGGTTCATAACTTGATATAGCTTCCATATAAACCGATTTCGGATCTTGACTTCTTGAGCCGCTAGAGGGCGCAATTATTATCCGATTTGGCTGAAATTTGGCACATAGTATTTTATTATAACTTCCAACAATTGTGTTAGGAATGGTTCAAATCGGTCCATAACCTGATATAGCTGCCATATAAACCGATTTCGGATCTTGACTTCTTGAGCCGCTAGAGGGCGCAATTATTATCCGATTTGGTTGAAATTTTGCGTGAAGTGTTCTGATTTCACTTACAACAACTGTGCCAAGTATAATATAGCTCCCATATAAACCGAACTCGGATCTTGCCCTCTTGAGCCGCTAGAGGGCGTAATTATTATGCGATTTGGTTGGTATTCAGCATCAAGTGTTTTGATATAACTTTCAACAATTGTGCTAAGGTATGGTCTAAATCGGGTCATAACCTGGTAAAGTATCCCTATAAACTGATCTTTCCATTATACTTCTTGAGAAATTTTGCACAACGACTTCCACTTTGGTCTCCAACATACCAAATATGGCCAAAATTGGTTTATACCTTGGTATATCTCCAAGAGCGTAGCCATTCTTATTTATTATCAATTCTTTCCCTATTTAGTGATATCGGGCAAAGAACTTGACAGATGCGATCCATGGTGGAGGGCATATAAGATTTGGCCCGGTCGAACTTAGCACGCTTTTATTTGTTTTAATTAGAAATTTCTAAAAATAAATGAAACTTCTTAGGAAAAAAAAAAAATCAAATATACAAAGTGACTTAAAAAGCCAAAGATATCTTCGTTTTCCATGGATTCCAACAAAATCGAATTGAAACTTCAGTACCTCTGTATAGTATTTTGTTCAAGTTTTGTATTCTAGTGTAATTGTTTAGCGAATTTAATAGCCATTCAAATGAAGCGAAAGTTCAAGGAGAAGTGAAAACAAAGACAAACTTGTTGGTGTTGTTTAAAAAATCTAATTTTGGTTTCTATAAAAAATTTTTTCTATATATATAAAAAAAATATTTCAGTTCATTCGGATAAGAATTGAGTCTTGTAGGGACTCAAGAAGCAAAATCGGGAGATGGGTTTATATGGGAGCTGTATCAGGCTATGGACCGATTCAGACCATATATAAGAAGAATGTTGAAGGTCATGCGAGAAACCGTTGTACAAAATTTCTTCCCAATTGAATGAGAATTGCGCCCTCTAGGGGCTCAAGAAGTCAAGATCCCAGATCGGTTTATATGGCAGCTATATCAGGTTATGTACCGATTTACACCATACTGAGCACAGTTATTGGAAATCATAACAAAACACCTCATGCAAAATTTCAGCCAAATCGGATGAAAATTGCGTCCTCTATTGGCTCAAGAAGTCAAGAACCAAGATCGGTTTATATGACACCTATACCAGATTATGAACCGACTTGAATGATACTTAGCGCAGATGTTGGAAGTGATACCAGAACACCACGTGCAAAATTTCAGTCAAATCGGATAGAAATTGCGCTCTCTAGCGGGTCAAGAAGTCAAGACCCAAGATCGGTTTATATGGCAGTTATATCAAACAATGGACCGATTGAAATCATACATAGCGCAGTGGTTGGAAACGTATAAGTTGACCTTTGGAAAAAAGTATATGTATATCTCAGTCCCTGGGTTCCCAATATAAACCCCCAGGCCCACTGTGTCCTCTGGCTTTGATCCATCCGTGTAATATGATCTTCCTGATGGCAATACTAGGGTTCCGTCAATCTAAGACTGTGCCGATGGCAGCAGTGCCTCGCACTCGACTTCAAGGTTCATCTCAGGTATCCGATTATACCGCGATGGCATGAGCTGCTCCCATCCTCAATCCATTCTCCCATCGCCTTAAGTCTCATAGCGGCAGTGGCTGCCTCACACTTAATCTGTGTGTCAATGGGTCGGATATTTAGAATAGTCTTCAGTGCCCCAGTGAGCGCTGTCCTCATCGCCCCGCCTATGACAAGACAAATTCGTTTTATAATCCCAAAACCTTTAATTTGCCACGGTCGGTAAATTTGTACTCTCTCTAAATGACAAGTTTGCTGGAAATTTTAAATGAGGCTCCCTAAAGTATGCTACGAATTTTAAATGCTTTTAAAGCACACAAATTTAAATTTCATTCCATTTACCAGTGGTACATATGAAAGCGAAATTGGCATAGTCAAATACATGAGGAAATGCGACATAGATGATATAACAATTTTATTGGGGATTATTACGGTTAGAGCATTTATCAGATAAGTGTTATAACGCAAAAATTTTGTTAATAATGTTATTTCTTATGAAACTTCAATTAAATCGTTAGATCTCAAAATAGAGAATATAAAACCCAGTTGAGATCATACGTGTAGTGTTATACTGTTGAATTGTAGTATCTAGCAAAGAGTCTCAGTGAGAGGCCAGGCGGCGCAAGGCGAGTTATTGGCGCCTTTTAATGAAAATATAGCTACAACAACAACAACATTGTATAACAGTTAACAAAAACACCCGAGAACTTTTATATTATTATACGTTACCCAATATTTAAAGTTTGGTAGCAGATTGAAAAGATTTTGCAGTCATGAAACATTGAACAAAAGTTGTATAATAGTTTAGGTACTTAAGTATTAAGTGTTATACTTTTACTTTGGAAATATTTATTAACTTTTAACTAGTGAAATGAAGCCGAGAAATATATATTTCAAGTTTTGTAGTACATTCAAAGAATTTGGAACGAAAATAATGGAGTTTGAATCCACAGTACAATTGTTATATAACAGTTAAGGTAATTAACCCTTACGTGTTATACTGTCATAATAGCGAATAAAAACTTATTTTTTCGGAAATTATAATAATCCAATTTCACTCCGCCAAAGAGTGTGTAAAGAGTCACCGAGTAGATCTATTGTATAACAGTTATCAAAATTATGCCATAAGTGTTATATTGTCGTACTTTACCCAGTATTATTATTTTTTGGAGAAATTTAAAGGCTTTGAAGTGAGAGTGAAGGCTAAGTTGGAATTATTATGCGTATAACAGTGAGGGAAACAAAACTAAAGAGTATGTTAAGGGTCACCGACTAGACCTATTGTATAACAGTTATCGAAATGTTGCGATAAGTGTTATATTGTCGTACATTACTCAATATTTTTTTTAAATTGTTTTTTGAAGAAATTTCTATTTTTTTAAAGAAATGTAAAGTCTTTGAAGTGAGAGTGGAGGCTACGTGAGAATCATTATGCGTATAACAGTTAGGGAAACAACACTTAAAGTGTTATACTGTTATATATTAGTATATAAGTTCATTTTGTCAGCAATTTTAAATAAATTTTAACTGGTCATATAATGGAACAAGAGTCACAAGGTTTCATTATTGTATAACAGTTAGGGCAATTATTCAATTGTTGCATAACAGTTTAGGTAATTTACCTTTACGTGTTATTCTGTCAAAATAGCGAATATAAATTAATTTTTTCGAAAATTATAATAATCCAATTTCACTCCACCAAAGAGTGTGTAAAGAGTCACCGACTAGATCTATTGTATAACAGTTATCGAAATTATGCCATAAGTGCTATATTGTCGTACTTTATTCAGTATTTTTTTATTTTTTGAAGAAATTTAAAGGCTTTGAAGTGAGAGTGGAGGCTAAGTTGGAATCATTATGCGTATAACAGTGAAGGAAACAAAACTAAAGAGTATGTAAAGGGTCACCGACTAGATCTATTGTATAACAGTTATCGAAAGTATGCGCTAAGTGTTATATTGTCGTACTTTACTCAATATTTTTTTTCTATTATTTATTTATTATTTTTATACCCACCACCGAAGGATGGGGGTATATTCATTTTGTCATTCCGTTTGCAACACATCGAAATATCCATTTCCGACCCTATAAAGTATATATATTCTTGATCAGCGTAAAAATCTAAGACGATCTAGGCATGTCCGTCCGTCTGTCCGTCTGTCCGTCTGTCTGTTGAAATCACGCTACAGTCTTTAAAAATTGAGATATTGAGCTGAAATTTTGCACAGATTCTTTTTTTGTCCATAAGCAGGTTAAGTTCGAAGATGGGCTATATCGGACTATATCTTCATATAGCCCCCATATAGACCGATCCGCCGATTTAGGGTCTTAGGCCCATAAAAGCCACATTTATTATCCGATTTTGCTGAAATTTGGAAAAGTGAGGTTTGTTAGGCCCTTCGACATCCTTCGTCAATTTGGCTCAGATCGGTCCAGATTTGGATATAGCTGCCATATAGACAGACACTCCGATTTAGGGTCTAAGGGCCATAAAAGCCACATCTTTTATCCGATTCCACTGAAATTCGGGACAGTGAGTTGCGTTGGGCCCTTCGACATCCTTTGTCAATTTGGCTCAGATCGGTTCAGATTTGGATATAGCTGCCATATAGACCGATCCTCCGATTTATGGTGTTAGGCCCATAAAAGCCACATTTATTACCCGATTTTGCTGAAATTTGGGACAGTGAGTTTTGTTAGGCCCTTCGATATCCTTCGTCAATTTGGCTCAGATCGGTCCAGATTTGGATATAGCTGCCATATAGACCGACCCTCCGATTTAGGGTCTAAGGGCCATAAAAGCCACATCTTTTATCCGATTCCACTGAAATTCGGGACAGTGAGTTGTGTTAGGCCCTTCGACATCCTTTGTCAATTTGGCCCAGATCGGTTCAGATTTGGATATAGCTGCCATATAGACCGATCCGCCGATTTAGGGTCTCAGGCCCATTAAAGCCACATTTATTATCCGATTTTGCTGAAATTTGGAAAAGTGAGTTTTGTTAGGCCCTTCGACATCCTTCGTCAATTTGGCTCAGATCGGTCCAGATTTGGATATAGCTGCCATATAGACCGACCCTCCGATTTAGGGTCTAAGGGCCATAAAAGCCACATCTTTTATCCGATTCCACTGAAATTCGGGACAGTGAGTTGTGTTGGGCCCTTCGACATCCTTTGTCAATTTGGCCCAGATCGGTTCAGATTTGGATATAGCTGCCATATAGACCGATCCTCCGATTTATGGTGTTAGGCCCATAAAAGCCACATTTATTACCCGATTTTGTTGAAATTTGGGACAGTGAGTTGCGTTAGGCCCCTCGACATCTTTCTTCAATTTGGCCCAGATCGGTTCAGATTTGGATATAGCTGCCATATAGATCGATTTCTTGATTTATGGTTTTGGGCCCATAAAATGCTCATTTATTGTCCGATGTCGCCGAAATTTGGGACAGTGAGTTAAGTTAAGCCCCTTGACATACATCTGCAATATCGCAAAGATCGGTCCAAATGTAGATATAGCTGCCATATAGACCGATATCTAGGTTTTAGGTTTTGGGGCCATAAAGACGCATTTATTGTCCGATGTCGCTGAAATTTGAGACAGTGAGTTTAGTTAGGCTCTTCGACGTCCTTCTTCAATTTTGCCCAGATCGATCCAGATTTGAATATAGCTGCCATCTAGACCGATCTCTCGATTTAAAGTCTTTGCCCCATAAAAAGCGCATTTATAATCCAATTTCACTGAAATTTTACATAGTAACTTATGTTAGGCTTTTCAACATCAGTGTCGTATATGGTTCAGATCGGTTAATTTTTAGATATAGCTACTGTACTTATTACTATTTGGTCCAAATCGGAACATATTTTGATATAACTGATATGGGTCATAAGGTATGAAATTTTCACCGAATTTTGATGAAAGGTGGTTTACATATATACCCGAGGTGGTGGGTATCCAAAGTTCGGCCCGGCCGAACTTAACGCCTTTTTACTTGTTTTTTATTATTTGTTGAGGAAATTTTTATTTTTTGAAGAAATTTAGAGGCCTTGAAGTGAGAGTGGAGGTTACGTGAGAATCATTATGCATATAACAGTCAGGGAATCAACACTTAAAGTGTTATACTATTATATATTAATATAAAAGTTAATTTTGTCGGCAATTCTAAATAAGTTTTAACTGGTCATATAATGGAACAAGAGTTACAAACTATCATTATTGTATAACAGTTAGGGCAATTATTCAATTGTTGTATAACAGTTTAGGTAATTTACCTTTACGTGTTATACTGTCAAAATAGCGAATATAAATTAATTTTTTTGAAAATTATAATAATCCAATTTCACTCCGCCAAAGAGTGTGTAAAGAGTCACCGACTAGATCTATTGTATAACAGTTATCGAAATTATGCCATAAGTGTTATATTGTCGTAGTTTACTCAGTATTTTAATTTTTTGAAGAAATTTAAAGGCTTTGAAGTGAGAGTGGAGGCTAAGTTGGAATTATTATGCGTATAACAGTGAGGGAAACAAAACTAAAGAGTATGTAAAGGGTCACCGACTAGACCTATTGTATAACAGTTATCGAAATTTTGCGATAAGTGTTATATTGTCGTACATCACTCAATATATTTTTTAAATTGTTTTTTGAAGAAATTTCTATTTTTTAAAGAAATGTAAAGGCTTTGAAGTGAGAGTGGAGGCTACGTGAGAATCATTATGCGTATAACAGTTAGGGAAACAACACTTAAAGTGTTATATAAGTTAATTTTGTCGGCAATTCTAAATAAGTTTTAACTGGTCATATAATGGAACAAGAGCCACAAGGTTTCATTATTGTATAACAGTAAGGGTAATTATACAATTATTGTATAACAGTTTAGGTAATTTACCTTAACGTGTTATACTGTCAAAATAGCGAATATAAATTAATTTTTTTGAAAATTATAATAATCCATATTGACTCCGCCAAAGAGTGTCTAAAGAGTCACCCACTAGATCTATTGTATAACAGTTATCAAAATTATGCTATAAGTGGTATATTGTCATACTTTACTCAGTATTTTTATTTTTTGAAGAAATTTAAAGGCTTTGAAGTGAAGAAGGATCAAGAGTCACAAGCTATCATTATTGTATAACAGTTAGGGCAATTATACGAAAATTGTTATACATTATACATTTCTTTTTAATTTTGTTATTTATTTGGAGGCATTGAAGAGAAAATATCGCCAAGAGTTACAGTCGTGGAACATATAACAGCTACACAATCACCGGAAAACTGTTATACTGTTATAAATAATTCAATTTTTCGTTTATTTTATACGTTAGCCAATGTTTTAAGTTAAAGTAAGGTTAGGTTAGGTCGAAAAGAGTGTACGGACATTAGTCCGCCCCATGCCACTATGGACATACACCTAAGCCATTTTAAGTTAACTGTTATACTGTTATACATAATTTTATTTCTTCGGTTACTTTATATGTTCGTCAATATTTTAAGTCTTTTTATAATATTTAAAGGATTTGGAGTGAAGATAGAATCATGTATAACTGCACCAGAGTTGTATTCTAATTAAGATAATTAAGTGTTATACTGTTATATATTAATTAATCAGTTTACTTAATTTTTATTTTTTGTGTTTCTTTTAAATTTTAAATTTTATTTTTTTGAAACACAATTGATTTATTTTTTACCTTAGAGCACTTAAAGGCCTCTTTAGTCCATTTGTTATAGAAGCTTATGGAGTTGCCATTATCACCTAATGCCATGACTGATAATGTTAAATGGTAATACATTAGCAAAATTATTGCTCGTTAAAGGTTTGGGGTAACAAAAAATGCAGGTGGTTGAATTTACATTAAGCAAATTTAAAACTTTGCAAAGTATTTAAACGACAGTCCAATTACGAATACGTTAAAGTAAAGCTCTGCAAGCATGGCATCAACTTCTTGGTGCACAAATTCCCAGTGTTCGGCTCCCAGTGTGGGAGCCTTAAACACCATGGTTTCATATTTAACCGAATATCTATTGGAAGCCACCTGTGACATAAATCAATGGAAAAATTCCACCAACGATACGCCCAATGGTGGCCTTAGTTACGATTTTGTGGTAGTGGGAGCAGGATCAGCCGGTTCTGTGGTGGCCAGCCGTCTTAGTGAGAATCGTCAGTGGAAGGTTTTAATTTTGGAAGCTGGAGGAGTTCCACCGCTGGAAACAGAGGTGAGTTATGGTGGACTAAACTTCCAATATATCATAAAATCCTCTCCTTTCTCCAAATATAGATTCCCGCTTTGGCTATAAATCTGCAGCATACCCAATACAATTACAATTATTATACACAACCTAACGGGAGATCCTGTTTGGCTTTGAAGCATGATCGTTGCTATTGGCCTCGTGGCAAGGTGTTGGGCGGTTCAGGGGCCATTAACTTTATGATATATTTGAGGGGCAATCGTCGCGATTATGATGCATGGATGGATTTGGGAAATACCGGTTGGGGTTTTGATGATGTCTTGCCCTATTTCGAGAAATCTGTAACACCACCTCAAAACGAGGACCCACAACATCCCAAAGGTTATATAGAAATCAATTTATTCGAGAGAGCCAAAATCTATGAAGAGGTCTATGCAATGTTGTTAAAGGCAGCCCAGGAAATGAATCTTCCCTTACCCCAAATGTTTGATCAGCATCATACAGTGGGCTATGCTTTTAGTTTAGGTTTCGTTGAGAATGGCCAACGAACAACCACGGCCAAGGCATTTTTGAATCGTGTGGGGCCATATCGCCAAAATTTACAACTAATGAAAAATGCCCAGGTGATTAAAATGAATTTCGAAAACAAAGATAATATGAAGCGAGTCGCTTCACTGGAGGTTATGGTCAATCAAAAGAAGCGCCTGAAAATTAAAATCAAAAAGGAGCTCATATTGTCAGCGGGTAGCATAGATACACCCAAACTTTTAATGCTCTCCGGCATAGGTCCCCAGGAGATTTTGAAACCCCTCAATATACCAATTATTCGAAATTTGCCCATTGGCAAGAATCTGCAAGACCATGTCTTTGTTCATTTATTTGTAAAGTTTAATGGCTCACAACAAAACTCTGAGCAGCAGCTAGACGATCTCTATGAATATTTGGTCTACAAAAAAGGGCCCTTGGCTTCATTGGGCATATCAAGTCTAGTGGGTTTAGTGAATCTTAACGAAGAGGCGGCAGGCAACACCACCTATCCTGATGTACAAATTTTAAATTTTTCAATGCAGAAAAATGAAACTGAAAAAATGGAAACCTATTTACAAGATGTAGTAATGAAGGAGCAGCCGAAAGATTATCTACTTCAAGTAGTGAAAGAAAATGCCATATTGATTTTCTTCATAGTTCTACTACATCCCAAATCTCGTGGAACTGTAAGCCTAAACTCCAAATCATACAGAGACTCGCCCCGCATAGATGCCAATTATTTTGCTGAACAAGAAGATGTAGACACTATGGTGAAGGCTCTCAACTTCATGGATAGATTTGTCAATACCACAGATTTGCAGGAGAAACAGGCGGAAATTGTGCAAGTGCCCTTGGAGGCATGTGATCAACATCAGTTTAAAAGCCAGGAATATTGGCAATGTTATATCAAGTATATGTCCTCGACAACTTATCATCCGGTGGGCACTGTAAGAATGGGTCCAATGGCAGAACCCACCTCAGTTGTGGATCCACGTTTGAAGGTGGTGGGTTTGGCAAATTTACGAGTTGCCGATGCCTCTATAATGCCTACCACAGTGAGTGTTAACACCAATGCACCCACCATAATGATAGCGGAAAAGGCATCGCATATGATTAAAGAGGATTGGTCTTGACTTTGAAAAATAGAAACAAAGGGTTGTTGTTGTAAATATTTGAGGTCATAAATACAAGATAGGCATATTATATGAAGTTTCTTGTTATGTATTTGGATTAGATACGAGGATAAAAGATGGTGAGTGTACCGGCGTTTTGGAATTCTCCAAAATGGGTAATCTAAACTGGGCGGTATTTTCTCCCCCTCAAGATATATTTGAATAAATTGGGTAATCCAAACTTGGCGACATTTTCTCCTCCTCAAGATATACTTGAAGAAATTGGGCTTCGGAATTCTTGAAAGCTTCGGAAGCCAAAAGGATGGGATTTGAGTCAACTTTGTTTAGAAGAAGACTGAGCCACTATTTTAGAGTTATTGCACCTGTAGCTGTTATAGTAGTAAATATAGAGTCACAATTTGCCATAATTGTATAACAGTTAACAATATTATCCAAAAAGTTTTACAATGTTCTACTTTACTCTATATCTCATGTTAAGTAGAAGATTCAAAGAAATTTGATAGATAATAGAGTCAGGATCCACTGTACAACAGAAGTATAACAGTTGTGTAAGTAACCATTAACACGAATAAGAGTGAGTATAGAGTCACACCCCACAATCGTTGTATAACAGTTAACAAAGTCATCCAAAAAGTGTTATATTGTTATGCATTTCTCAATATATTACGTTTAGTGACAATTCAATGTATTTGGATTGAATAAAGAGTAATGAGCCTTCGTACCAAAGTTGTATAACAGTTATGATAATCATCCCATACTCATAATACTGTTATACATTAGTACATGTTTTTATTTTTGAAAATTTTATTTAACCTTTAGCCCGAAAAAGTGTGAGTACAGAGTCACAAACAAACAATTATTGTATAACAGTTAACGAAATTATTCAAAAAAGAGATTTCAAATGATATAAGCTGATGATGGAGTAATGAGCCGCTTCACAATATTAGTATAACAGTTAAGGTTATAATCCGAAATGTATTATAGCGTTATAAACTAGTATATAGTTTTATATTTTCCAAAACTTTAATTGGTATAACAGTTAAAGAAACTATTCGAAAAGTATCATATTGTTCTAGGTTATTCGAAAAGTGTCATATCCAAACCTTTAATTGGTATAACAGTTAAAGAAATTATTCGAAAAGTATCATATTGTTCTTGGTTATTCAATATTTTAAGATTGGTGAAAATTTCAAAGAATTTGCAGTGAAGATAACGTCATGGGTCACTGTATAACAGTTAAGATAATTAACAATTGACAGTTGTAATTCTATATATTAGTATATAAAATTATTTTTTTCGAAAATTATTTAACTTTAAACTTGGAAAATAGTAAATATAGTCACAATATACAACCGTTGCATAACAGTTAACAAAATAATCCAAAACTTTTCACAATGTTGTACTTTACTCAATACCTCATGTTTAGTAGAAGATTCAAGGAAATTGGACCGATTATGGAGTCATGGGCCACTGTAAAACTGATGTATAACAGTTATGGTAGTTATCTGAAATGTGTTGTACTGTTAGTAGTACACAATTTGGTATTTTTCGAAAATCATAATTAGCCATTAACCCGGAAAAGAGTGAGTATAGAGTCAAACCCTTCAATCATTGTATAACAGTTAACAAAATTATACAAAAAGTTTTACAATGTTGTACATTACTTAATATCTCATGATCGGAAGACAATTTAAATAAATTAGACTGATAACAGAGTCATTAGGCACTGTATAACAGTTATCCAAATATGTTATACTGTGATATATTAATATTTAATTTAAGGTTTTCGAAAACTATGAAACATCATTAACCCGAAAAAGATTGAGTACAGAGTCACACTTTACAATCATTGTATAACAGTTAACAATGTCATCCAAAAAGTGTTATATTCTAATACATTTCTCAATATCTTAAGTTTAGAGATGATTCAAAGATTGTGGATTGAATATAGAGTCATGAGCTTCTGTACAAGAGTTGTATAACAGTTAAAATAATTATTTTTGAAGCGTTATACATTTATACTTTAGTATGTATGGTTATTTTTTCAAAAATTTTATTTAATTTTTAACCAGAAAAAGAGTGGGTATAGAGTTGCAATCAAACAATCTTTGTATAACAGTTAACAGATATATTCGAAAAAAAAAGATTCCAAAGGATTTGGACTGAATATTGAGTAATGAGTCGCTATACAATAGTAGTATAACAGTAAAGGTAATAATCTGAAATGTGTTATAGTGTGATATATTAGTATATAATCTTTTTTAGTTAAAAATTTTAATTTGCCACTAATCCAAAAAGCGTGAGTACAGAGTTACAACCAACAATCAGTGTATAACAGTTAACGAAATTATTCGAAAAGTGTCATATTGTAATACGTTACTCAATATTTGGAGTTTGCTAAAAGACTGAAAATATTTGAAGATAGAGTCACTACACAAAATTTGTATAACAGTTAAGGATATACACTATTAACTGTTATACATTTGTATATAATTTTATTTTTCGACAATTTAATTTAGCTATTAATCCAAAAAAGAGTGAGTCCAACCAACAATCAGAGTATAACAGCTAACTAAGTTATAGGGAAAGTGTTATATTGCTATACGTTTTTCAATATTTCAAGATTGGTAGAAATTTCAAAGGATTAAGAGTAAAGATGTAGCCATGGGGACTGTAAAAAAGTTAAGATAATTAACTATTAACTATTGAACTTTTATATATTAGTAGTAAATATAGTCACAATATACCATCATTGTATAACAGTTCACAAAACTATAAAGAAAGTGTTGCCATGTTCTGTTTTACTCAATGTCTCATGTTTAGTAGAAGCTTCAAAGAAGTTGGACTGATAATAGAGTCATGAGCCACAGTACAACAGATGTATAACAGTTATGTCAGTTATCTGAAATGTGTTATACTGTTATACATTACTATATAATTTTATATTTTCGAAAATTATAGTACGCCATTAACCCGAAAAAGAGTACAGAGTCCCAGACTCTACAATTATTGTATAACAGTTAACGAAATTATTCAAAAAGTAATATACTGTTATACGATCTTCAATATTTTAAGTTTGCTAGAAGACTCAAACAATTTGGAGTGAAGATATAATCATGAGTCACTATACAAAAGTTGTATAACAGTTAAGGGTGTACACTATTGACTATTTTACTGTAAACATTTGTATATAATTTTATTTTCCGAAAACTTTATTTAGCACTTAACCCCAAAAAGAGAGAGTATCACATATAATCATTGTATAACAGTTAACAAAATGATTGTAAAAGTGTTATATTGTTATATGTTGTTCAATATTTTACGTTTTGTGGAATAAAGAACAAAGTATTTGCAATTAGGATAGAGTCAGGTGCTAATGTATAACGCTTGTATAACAGTTGAGATAATTAGGCATAAAGTGTTATACTGTTATACTTTGGAACATTGAGTAATTGTATAAAAATTTTAATTAGCTTTCAACACTCAAGAGTGTGTATGTAGAGCCAAAAGTTAGATTTTAGTATAACAGTTACTGAATTTATGTATTATAATGGTATACCGTTATACCTACAGCAGTTCAGAAAATTATTCGAAAAGTGTTATACTTCGATGCATTGGTATATGTGTATATAATTTCATTTTGTCACAAATTTTTATTGGCAAAATAGTGAAAATAGAGTCATGAGCTAAATTTTTTGCACATCTTTTTAAGTATAACAGTTTAGGCAATGTCCGAAATGTATTATGTGTACTGTTATACATTAGCGCAATATTTAAATTTTCATTCATTTTCAATTTAAAAAATTCCCAAAGAATGATATTTTGGTAAAATTTCTCTAAGAAATTAAATTTTAATAAAATTTCCCAAAAAAATTACATTTTGACCAAAGAAATGTAATTTTGACAAAAATTTCCTATAGAAATAAAATATTGACAAAATTTTATTTTTTTGGGAAATTTTTGTTAAAATTCCATTTCTATTTTTTGCCGAATTGAACCACATTTCCTGTAGAAAATAGATTTTCAGCCCTAATTTTCATATGATTTGGCCTAGCAGCGAAAATTGTAGTCTATTTTAAGGTTTCTTATCAGTTAATGGGCCGAACGAAATGATTAACCTTAACCAATTCGATGTTATGCCATTGAATTTCTACTCGTATATAAATAACCTGCATTTCGCTCATTTCATTTAAACTTCAAGTTTAAGTGCCATACAAGTGCATATAAGCGTGACTTTAACATTTGGGGGCTTTTTGTACACCATACGGAATGTTTGTGATTGGGAATGCCAACCACTGTCATCAATGCCCTGCCCCCAGTGTGGGAGCTTTAAACACCATGGTCACCTTGCTCACGGAATATCTTATGGGGGCCCAATGTCAATTGGCAAGGTCAGAATTATATCCTAGGGATTATGGTGATACTGCCTTAATGCATGGTTTGGAAGCTTACGATTTTGTGGTCGTAGGTGCAGGTACAGCAGGATCCGTAATCGCCAGTCGCCTTAGTGAAAATCCCCAGTGGAAGGTGTTGGTCTTGGAGGCTGGTGGCAATCCACCACAGGAATCAGAGGTAAGTTTAGCATTTGAAACATTAAGCGGCCTATTGAAACTTTGTCCTCATTTTAAGGTGCCTGCCTTGGCTTTTAGCACCTTGCACAGCCCGTTTGTCTATAACTACACCACATTGGCCAATAATCGTTCCTGCCTTGGCTTTGACAACAGCCAATGCTATTGGCCGCGTGGCAGAGTTGTGGGGGGATCTGGAGCTGTCAACCTTTTAATGTATCTTAGAGGCAGTCGTGAAGTTTATGATGAGTGGTTGAATATGGGCAATGCAGGATGGGGCTATGATGATGTTTGGCCTTATTTTGAAAAATCTGTAACACCCCCCAACAACAATTCCTCATCACAGGGATATATAGAAGTGAATTATTTTCAGAATGTGCTAAAGGAGGTTTATACCACACTCTTTAAGGCAGCCCAAGAAATGGGTCAAGCTCTGCCAGGAGAATTTTCTAAAGATAATTATAAGGGATATGCTCGTATAAAGGGCACCGTTAAGAATGGCCTGCGTACCACCACGGCCAAAGGTTATTTAACACCAGCCTCCCAACGTTCCAATCTGCATGTTATCAAACAAGCCCAAGTTATGAAATTGGATTTCGATTCCCAAAATCAGAAAGTGAAAACGGTAACATTTCGCCTTAGAGAAAGACGAACTCTCAAAGTTAAAATCAAACGAGAGGTGATTTCGTCGGCTGGTTCCATAGATACACCCAAATTGCTTATGCTTTCTGGCATAGGCCCAACAGAAATGCTACAGCGTTTGCACATACCTTTGGTAAAAAACTTGCCTGTGGGCCACAATCTCCAAGATCATGTCACGAGTTTGGTGTTTGTTAAATTCGAAGACCCCAATTTAGTTACGGAACAAAGTTTGGATAACATCTACAATTATTTGGTATACAAAAATGGCTCCCTGGCCACTATAGGTCTTACCGATCTGGTGGGCCTAATAAATTTGAATGATTCCCACCAAAATCATGATTTGGAAATAATTCATAGGAGTTTTAAAAAAGGCGAAAAGATGGTTTTGCAAAACTTTGCCAAAGGCATTTCAATGAAAAAAGAAATAACCCATCATTTGCTACAAACCCTAGAG
The DNA here is from genome assembly GCF_963082655.1 of Stomoxys calcitrans. Taxonomy (NCBI): domain Eukaryota; kingdom Metazoa; phylum Arthropoda; class Insecta; order Diptera; family Muscidae; genus Stomoxys; species Stomoxys calcitrans. Next base: position 13,948,613 of record NC_081555.1, on the reverse strand, counting down.
AATCACGATTTACTTGTATTTCTGCTACTGCTAGTCCACCCCAAGTCTCGGGGAACTATAAGTCTTAAATCAAAATCTCCCAAGGATCCTCCTCTCATAGATGCCAACTATTTTGGTGAACTCGAGGACGAGCATAACATGGCAAAGGCTTTGAAATATCTGCAAACATATGTGGAAACCCCAGCCTTACAAGAAAAACAGGCGGAAATAATTGAATTGCCTTTAGAGGATTGCCAACAATTGGAATTTAAAAGTATGGAATATTGGCATTGCTATATCAGGTATATGACCACCACTTGTTATCACCCGGTGGGTACAGCTAAAATGGGTCCCCAAACCGACAACACTTCAGTGGTTGATCCTAGCTTAAGGGTCAAGGGAATTAGTAATTTACGAGTTGTGGATGCTTCCATAATGCCTACGATACCGGGGGTAAATACCAATGGTCCAACGATTATGATAGCCGAAAAGGCTGCTGATATAATTAAAGAGGATTGGTTAGAAGCCAATAAAGGGGAAAAATAAAATTTTTGAAAAAATTTACAAAAATTAATTTATTGAAAAAAAAAATAAATAAAAAAAAACATTTAAAATGAAATATGAAATTTTGGAAACACAGGAAATTTTAGAAAAATAAGATTTTGGAAAAGAACTCTTAAAAACATAAGGGACAATAAAAATTTATTTTAAAAAATTAAAAAAAAATATATATAAAATTTTAAAAAAAATCTTTCTATAAAAAATTTGTGACGAGACTTTTAAAAAAAATTATAACAAAATTTTATCTATAACAAAAAATTGTGGCAACATTTTTTCTAAAAAAAATGTGGTTAAATTTTATCTACAAAAAATGTGTGGCTATGTTATAACAAATTTATGACGAAATTTTTTATTAAAAATTTGTGGCGAAATTTTATTTTAAAGAATTTTGTCAAATTTTTTTTCATATAAAATTTGTTGCTAAATTTTTTTTTTATTAAAATTTGTGGCGAAATTCTTTCTTAAAAAACTTGTGGCGATTTTTTTTTATAACATTTTTTTCGAAATTTTTTCTATAAAACATTTGTGGCGAAATTTTTTTTAAAAAAAATTCGTGACGAAATTTTTTCTTAAAAAAATTTGAGGCGAAATTTTTTCTAAAAAAAATTTGAGGCGAAATTTTTTCTACAAAAAATTTGTGGCGAAATTTTTTCTAAACAGTTTGTGGTTAAATTTTCTATAAAAAGGTTTTGGCCAAATTTGCTCTAAAAAAATTTGTAGCAAAATTTTTTCTTTCAAAAAAATTTTTGGCGAAGTTTTATATAAGCAGTTCATAGGGAAAATTTCTACAAATAATTTGTGGCAACATTTTCTCTATAAAGCATTTGTGGCGAAATTTTCCATAAAAAGTTTGTGGGAAAATTTGTCCATAAAAAATTTATGCCGAAATTATTTTCTATTAAAAAAGTTTTTCCAATTTTTTTTTTAACAATTTGTAGCGAAGTTTTTTCTACAGAAAATTTGTGGCGAAATTTTCTTTTTTAAATTGTGGCGGAATGTTTCTTAAAAAATTTGCGTCTAAAAATTTGTGGCAAAGTTTTCTCTATAAAAATTTTGTGGCGAAATTTTTTCTATTAAAAAATTGTGGTGAAGGTTTTTCTATAAAAAAACTGTGGCGAAACTTTTTCTATAAAAAACTTGTGGCGCAATTTTCCATAACAAGTTTGTGGCGAAATTTTCTCTACAAAAAATTTTGCCAAAATTTTTTATAGAAACAATCTATAAAAAATTTTGGCAAAATTTTTTCTATTAACAGTTTGTGGCGAAAGTTTTATATTTAAAAAATTTGTGGCGAAATTTTTTCTATTAAAATTTTTTTGTGAAGAAATTTTTTCTATAGAAAATTTGTGAAGAAATTTTTTCCATAGAAAATTTGGGGCGAAATTATTTTTAAGAAAAAATTTGTAACGAAATTTTTTTCTGTAAGCAAATTATGGCAAAATTGTTTTAATAATTTGTGGCGATTTTTGCTACAAAAAAATTGTGGCGAATTTTTTTTTATAAAAAATTTGTGTCGAAATTTTTTTATAAAAAATTTGTGTCGAAATTTTTTTATAAAAAATTTGTGACGAAATTTTTTCGCACAAAAATTTGTGGCAAAATTTTTTCTATAAAAATCATTTGCGATATTTTTTTTATAAAAAATTTGTGTCAAAATTTTTTTTTATAAAAAATTTGTGTTCAATTTTTTCTATGAAAAATTTGTGACGAAATTTTTTCGCACAAAAATTTGTGACGAAATTTTTTCGCACAAAAATTTGTGACGAAATTTTTTCGCACAAAAATTTGTGGCAAAATTTTTTTCCATGAAAAATCTTTTCCGACTTTTTTTTAATGGAAAAGTTACGAAATTTTTTCTAAATTTTTGTATAATTTTTTTTTTTGAAAAAGGTTATTGCCAACAATAATTTTATAAAAATTTTTCCTTAAAAAATTTGTTGGAAAATTTTTTTTTATAAAAAATGTTAGCAATTTTGTAGAGAAATTTTTTCTATAAAAAATTTGTGGAGAAATTTTTTCAATACAAAATTTTTTGCGAAATTTTTTCTGTAAAAGTTGTTAAAAATTTTTTTCTATAAAAAACTTTTTGCAAATTTTTTTCTATAAAAAACTTATTGCAATTTTTTTCTATAAAAAATTTGTTGCGAAATTTTTTCTATAAAAGGTTTTTTGCGACATTTTTTCTATAAAAAATTGTTGCAAAATTTTTTCTATAAAAAATATAAAAAATTGTTGCAAAATTTTTTCTATAAAAAATATAAAAAATTGTTGCAAAATTTTTTCTATAAAAAATATAAAAAATTTGTTGCGAAATTTTTTATATAAAAAATTTATGCGAAATTTTTCTATAAAAAATTGTTGCGAAATTTTTTCTATAAAAAATTGTTGTGAAATTTTTTCTATAAAAAATTGTTGCGAAATTTTTTCTATAAAAAATTGTTGCGAAATTTTTTCTATAAAAAATTGTTGCGAAATTTTTTCTATAAAAAATTGTTGCGAAATTTTTTCTATAAAAAATTGTTGCGAAATTTTTTCTATAAAAAATTGTTGCAAAATTTTTTCTATAAAAAATTGTTGCGAAATTTTTTCTTTTAAAAGTTTGTTGCGAAATTGTTTCTTTAAGAAATTTGTTACGAAATTTCCATCCGTCTGCTCGCTCGCCATCCGTCTGCCTGCTCGTCTGTCTCTTGAAATCACGTTACAGTTTTTAAAAATAGAAATAATGAGCTGAAGCTTTGTACAGATTCTTTTTAGGCAGGTTAAGCTCGAAAATGAGCTATATTGGACTATAGCTTGATATAGTCCCCATACAGACCGATCCGCCGATTTGAGGTCTTAGGCCCATAAAAGCCACATTTATTATCCGATTTTGGACAATTTTGGACAGTGAGTTATTTTAGGCCCCTTTGGAGGCCACCGTAGCGCAGAGGTTAGCATATCCGCCTATGATGCTGAACGCCTGGGTTCGAATCTTAGCGAGACCAAAAATTTTGAGCGGTGGTTTTCCCTTCCAAATGCTGGCAACATTTGTGAGGTACTATGTCATGTAAAACTTCTTTCCAAAGAGGTGTCACACTGAGGCACACCGTTCGGACTACAAATAGGAGGCCCCTTACCATTGAGCCTGAACTTGAATCGGACTGCACTCATTGATATGTGAGAAGTTTACCCCTATTCCTTAGTAGTTAGAAAAGTGTGCTGTTGTCAAGAAAAACTTTTTATAATCGTGATTTAAAAAAAAAAAACGCTTAGGTAGATAGAAAAGCCCCATACATTTCTTACAAATTTATTTCATAACTTCTTTTGGTGACATAATTTCACATTTTCTCTTTCAGTGACCAATCTTCTTTAATTATATCCGCTCCCTTTTCGGCTATCATAATAGTTGGTCCATTGGTATTGGTGCTGGTGATTTGAGGCATTACGGAGGCATCTATAACACGCAAATTGTCAACACCTTTTACTAGCAGGCGAGAATTCACCACAGCCGATTCATCATTTGCAGAACCCATTTTAACAGTGCCCACAGCATGATAGCATGAATTGGTGAAGTACTTCACATGACATTGCCAATATGACTGCGACTTGAATTCGTATTGGTCGCACTCTGGCACAGGCACATGGATTATTTGCATTTGCCATTTGTTTTGTAATGCTTGGGTGGCCACGAAACGATCCACATATTGTAGGCCTCTGACCAAAGTCTCACTATCTTCTTTTACATGCAAATAATTTGCCTTAAATACAGGTGGATCTTGGTATGACTTGGATTTTAAAGAGATGACTCCTCGCGATTTGGGTTGTAACAGAGACATGCCAACAATAATTATGCCGTGGTCATTCAAACTGTTCACCAAGTAATCTTTGAACTGCGGCTTCATAGACAATTGGGTGAGAACAGCATTCAGACCCAAGATTTCGCCTCTCCTAAAGCAAAAATGGTGAATTTCCAGATTTGGCAGAGTGTCGTTGCCATTTTCATTTACATTGATGAGGCCCACCAGACGGGCAGCACCCACACTTGCCAAAAGGCCTTTTCCATTTATCAAATAGTCATAGACCATATTGGGAAGCAGTTTGGCATCAGCCTCTTCATTGAATGCAACAAATGCCAAGGCCACAAAATGGTCGTGGAAATTTTTGCCCACTGGTAAATTTCGCATTAAGGGAATTAGCAAAGGCTTCAAAACCTTCTTGGGGCCTATGCCTGAAAGCATCAACAGCTTGGGTGTGTTCAAGCTGCCGGCAGATAGAATTGCTTCCCGACCCACCGCAACGCTTAACTGCTGTTTTTGATTTAAAATTAAATCTATGGACTTTATGCGCTTGCCAGTTACATCGAACTTTAGTTTTGTGACTTGAGCATTTTTGATGATTTTCAAGTTGTCCCTTTGCGACAGCCGTCCCAAATATCCTTTGGCTGAGCCGGTGCGGCGACCTTTGCTGACGGTGCCTTGGACCACACCATAACCCAGGGGGGTATTTTCATTTAGAACATCCACTGTTGGTTGATGCAACTCCTTGGCTGCCTGAAGAATGGCCTGCACAATATCCTCATCACTGTGTTCAAAGTCCTGCACCACCACATAGCCCAGAGGATGGCTGCTGTTGCCCTGGGGCCGTGTAGCTTTCTCCAAATAGGGCCTCACATCATCATAACCCCAGCCAGTGTTGCCCATTCGCAGCCAATTGTCATAATCCTGGCGCAAGCCTTTCATATATAAAAGACCGTTAATGGCTCCAGTTCCACCCATGCCTTTGCCCTGTACCCAATGACATCTATTAGAGTTGTAGGCATTGCAAGCTCTATCCGTGGGTTCGGTGAGATAGGAGTAAATTTTATTTTGCTGCTGGCTAAGAAATAACCTGGGCACCTAGGGAAGCACAAAAGCGGGTGAGGACAAAAAAGCTATTTTCCCCAAGATAAAAGTACTACCTCTGATTCATGCATGGGATTGTCTCCAGCCTCCAGCAGCAAAACTCTCCATTGGGGATTTTCACTAAGACGACTGGCCACCACGGATCCTGCCGAACCTGCTCCAATTACCACAAAATCAAAATTTAAAGAAGCTGAACGGGCCATGGCCTCATCACCATAATCCACTGAATATTCCTCCTCATGTCCCAAGTCACATTGGGCGGTGTATAGGGACTGAACAAGCAGAGTTACTAAAGTATTCATGACACCTGCATTGCTAAAGCCGGAGCACTGGGCGTCACGAGTATTGGCTATAGATAAGGACATTTTTTCGCAATGACTGCACAAATTTCTGCAAGACTATTAGGCAAAGAGAAGTCGTAGAAGCTTAAATAGTTTTCAATAGCTTATGGGAAATGGGTTTAGCTTTGGGACTTGTTATTTAGTAAAAATAATAAATTGTAGTTTTTATTAAGCTGTCGACGTGCGATAACCAAAAGGGAATTTCATTTCGAATTAATTTAGGATAAGAAACACAAAGTGAACGTCTAAATCGTTATGGAACCGAAGGAAAAATTAAAAAAAAAATGCAATAAAATTAATTAAAATAAGGAAAACCACTTTGTAATAAAATAAAATAAAAAAATAAAAATAAAATAAAATAAAATAAACTAAAATAAAAAAAAAAAAAAAATAAATAAAAAAAAAAAATAAAATAAAATAAAAATAGAATAAAGTAAAAGAAAAGAAAATAAAATAAAATAAAATAAAATAAAATAAAATAAAATAAAATAAAATAAAATAAAATAAAATAAAATAAAATAAAATAAAATAAAATAAAAGTAAAATAAAATAAAAAAAATAAAAATAAAATAAAATAAAATAAAATAAAACAAAATAAAATAAAAAAATAAAATAAAATAAAATAAAAAAAATAAAAAAAATAAAAAATAAATAAAAATAAAAATAAAATAATAAAAAAAAACATAAAATAAAAATTAAAAAAATAAAATAAAATAAAATGTAATAAAATGAAATAAACTAAAATAAAATAAAATAAAATAAAATAAAATAAAATAAAATAAAATAAAATAAAATAAAATAAAATAAAATAAAATAAAATAATATAATATAACATAAATTAAAATAAAAATAAAAATATAAAATAAAATAAAAAAAATAAAAAGAGTAAAAATAAATAAATTTAATAAAATAGAATATAAAAAATAAATCAAATAAAGTAAAAATAAAACCAAATCTTATATAAAAAACTTAATTTGTGATTGTTTATTTGTTCCGCATAGACTCAAAAATGGCTGAACCAATTACCTTGAACTTTTCACAGATTTTGTAGGTTGATCTGGAAGGAAACATAGGCTATATAATTTTTTGATATCGGAAGTGGGCGGATCTTCCCCCTTACCACAAAAGTACTACCCAAATGTAAAAATGTACCGATCAGGACAACATGGGACTCAAATGAAAGGAACTCAGGAGAAGAGTACAAATTTCATATTAAAAATTGAATCCAAGTAACTGGGGGCCGCCCCAACCCCAATAACCCCCTTAAATAGGATTATTGGACGATCATGACAATATGGGACACAACTGAAAGGTATTCGGGAGTAGATTGCGGACATGGGTAGGAGGGAGGAACAGGACTTATAATTTGTTGATGGCGGAAGGAGGCGCACCCTCCCCCGTTACCAGAAAAACACCACCCAAAATCAACCCCCTCATACCCCCAAATGCCCACATTAGTCAACAATGGCTATGTGGGACTCTTTTGCACTCTTGCAGTCACCTTAACCAAAAAATGGTTTCTATTATTGGTGTCGGATGCCTTGGCGGCTACCCAAACTCCGCCCAATGGATAAATAGATCAATCACGACAATATAGAGCTCAAACGAAAGGTGTTTGAGAGAAAAAAAAAACGAATTTGATATCCAATTGGAGAGTCATGTGTTTGGAGAGTCACCCTACCCCAAAAATACCTCCCTTATCTGACGTATTTACCGATCATGGCAATTTGTGATATAAAAGCTATTTGGGAGTAGAGTACGATATTTATACTCCATTTTGGGGACAAAGACCCTGGGATCCACCCGACCCTCAAACAGAACTTATTTACCGATCACGCCAATATGGAGTTCATAGATAATGACTGCTCCTTCATAATTATGTAGGGGATGTTAGAAGAAACAAGAAAGAGTATGGTAAGTTCGGCCGGGCCGAATTCTTTGCGCGGTATCTCTCTTTAGACAAACAGGGAAAAGAGGATAAGAATTGTTATGCTATTGGAGATATATCTAGTAATAGCCCGATTCGGACCATAAATGAATTGAATGTTGAAGACCATAGTAGTAGTCATTGGGTAATATTGCAGTCCATTTGGATAAGAATTGCGCCTAGTAGGGGCTCAAGAAGCATATTCTTCGGGAGAGCGGTTCATATAGGTGCTGTATCAGGCTATAGATCGATTAAGACCATGGGAGAAGCCGTTGTACAAATTTCAGCAAAATCGGGTAAGAATTGCGTATTCTACTGTCTCAAGAAGTCAAGATCCCAGATCGGTTTATATGATAGCCATATCAACTTCTAGCACAGTTGTTAGAAGCCATCACAAAGCATCTCATCGACCAAATGGGATAAGAATTGCGCCTTCTCGATACTCAAGAAGTCAAATCGGGAGATCGGTTTATATGGGAGCTGTATCTAAATCTGAACCGATATGATCCCTTTGCAACCCCCAACGACCTAAGCCAACACAAGGTATCTATGCAAAATTTCAAGCGGCTAGCTTTATGCGTTCGACCGCGTGATTTCGACAGACGGACGGACATCGCTAAATAAACCCAGAACGTCGAAACGATCAAGAATGGGGTCTTGGACGAATATTTCGAGGTGTTACGAACGGAATGACGAACTTAGTATACCCCCATTCTATGGTGGTGGGTATAAAAATATTAAAATAAAATAAGTTAACCATTCTCTTCATGACTGTAAGATGTCATAAAAAATACCATCTCCGAAATTTCAGCCAGAGGCTCAGGAAGTCAAATTGGGAGAAGGGTTTATATGGCATCTATATCAGGTTATTAACTGATTTAGACAAAAGTTAGCAAGTTATTGAAAGTCAAAATGATACGTGGAAAATTTCATCCAAATCGGATAAGAATTGCGCTCTCTAGAGGCTTAAGAAGTAATATCGAGAGATCGGTTTATATGGCAGCTACCATACTTGGCAAAGTTCTTGGAAGTCATACCAAAATGACACCAGCAAAATTTCAGTCGAATCGGATAGGAGGCTCAAGTTATAAAACGGATAATGGAATTATATGGCAGCCTTATCCGGTTATGGACTGATTAAAACCATGCTTAGACCAATTGTTGGAAATCGTACAAAAACGACATGCGCGAAATTTCAGCCAAATCGGATGAGAATTGAGCCCTCTAGAAGCTCAAGAAGTCTAATTCGGAGATCGGCTAAAATGATCAAATGAAACTTGCGGCCAGTACTTTGTTCACAAATTAACATGGACATACAGGCAGACGGACATAGCTAGGATAGGTTAGGTAAGGTTGAAAAGACAGTGCGAATATAAATCCGCCCCATCCCACTATGGACATACATTTAAGCTAGTAATCGTCTAGTACCTAAAAAGTAATCTCTAAAAAGGAAATCTAAGTCAGGAATTCCTGGTTCTTAAAAAATCGCTAATTGTTCTCCACACCACTTCCCTAAGTTGGATCATATCTGGTATTGTGTCCCCACCTAAGTGCCAGAGTCTGTTAGCCGTGAAAGCCGGGCAATGACATAGAAAATGCTCCAATATCTCATCATTTTTATCACATGCCCTGACGGACCGATATTGCATAAGTGAGCTCGTAGTCCTATGTGTATCGTTATGATACCTCCTGCTAACTTCCTTTCAGTTATAGCCTCGTCTTCTCACAATCTGGTTTCGCCGTCCTACCGACCGTTATGCTGTTCCACAGGGTCATATGCGCATTCGTAGCCCATGCCCTTTACTCAGACTTTGTTCATCCAAAAGGCCACGGGGTAACCAAGTTATTGACGGCAGTCCTCCGGCCTTCACTTTCAAATCGTTGCTCTATCATTACCCCTTACTCCGCTATGGCCCGACGACCAAACGATGCGGATTGTGCCATTCTCAGAGAAGGCGTTTATCTCCTTCTTACACTCCAAGACTGTTTGTGACCTTACCGTCCTGGTTGTTATTGCCCTGCATGTCCAGTAAGGACAGTAACCTTAAAGATGTTCCCACTGGACATTCTCGCGTTAACACCACACCACTTGATGCATTCCGTGATCGCCCCGTTCAGTTAAAAGCAGATCTCAGTCGCTGGGTTCTCAATGTAGAACCCCAGACCCACTCTGTCCTCCAGCTTTGATCTATCTTTGTAGCATGATCTTCCAGATGACAATACCAGAGTAACGTCAATCCAAGATTATGCCGCGCGCTCGTCCTCATGTGTCGTCGCAGTTACCCGATCGGAAACCTCTTCCCTTCCTTCCAGGTTTCATATTGTCGCCTCGACGATACCGCGATGGTTTGACCTGCTCCTATCTTCCATCCATTCTCCCATCGCACTGAGTCTCATAGACATCTCATTTGGGTCGGATGTCTAAAATAGTCTTCTTGGGCGTGGTCCTCATCGCTCCGCCTATGCCAAGACAACATATTCTCTGAACCTGTTGTATGGTCCTTATGTTGATCTTCTTTTCCATCGCAGTTCACCAAACTACTAAGGCGTAAGTAATTACTGGTCTTATCACGCTCCTGTAGAGCCAGTTGACTATCCTCGGATTCAAGTCACATTTTGAGCCTAAGGCCCGTCTACATAGCACCTAAAATCTGTGGGCCTTCCAAAATACGCTTCACTTCCAATTCTGTTTCCTGGCGAAGATCACTCCCAAGCATTTGACCTTGCCAGATATCGAAATCGTTCTATTGAGGAAACGTGGTGGGTCTAATTGGCCCATGCTCGTTTTCTTCATACGAAACCATTGCTCCTCTGCGGCAAAAGTTTACGGAATGTGTTATCTCTGGACGAGATGACCACATTTGCCCTCCGAGATCTTGTCATTAAACTTCTTGAGTCTTCCTTCACTGGGTTCACGTGAATGATAATTTATAAAGCTATCGAGGACATAGGGTAGACACTTTGTGATTTGGTTATAATAGAAAATTTCATGAAAAGGATATGGTCCTGTAACCATGGTTGTGTTGGTCATGTTATTATGCCCACCACTGTAGTATAGGGGATATATTCATTTATTTTTCATTATTAACGGAATATCTTCTTCAATAATTGGCATTTTTCTTTCAATACTAAAATAACACCTCTTATTGGAAACCCCTGTATACTGTACGCCCATCTGTAAAAAATATCTCAGTACATTGATTTCTAAGGTCATTATAGTTCAGGCACTACGTCATTGCATGCTTGCGAAAAGTGTAACGCCAGCGACACTCCTCTTGCTGCCTCTTGCTATACCTGAATAACTTGTTCGCAGAAAATCAGTAATAAAAATATATCACCTCTAGGGAAAACTTGCTTTTAATATAGAAATGATAATACAGCAATGATTTAATTTAGTACAAACTATGATCCTCTAATTGTTTTGAATTCTAACTTAATATTGATATAAAAATACTCTAGACCACAAATACCCAAGTAAAATTTCTCAAAAGTGTTTATTATTTAAATGTGCATGGTCATGACGCCCATCTAATAACTTTCGCGACAATGTTGGTCATAACCTTTTGGCGTGATTGTTATTTCTTAATTAAGGGGTTTGTTAGAAATCAGTCTATCGAACGATGTCGACGAAAGCAGTGGAATGGAAATAAGTAAAAAGACAAAAAAAAAAATGCGGCCGGGCCGAACTTTGTATAGCTGCCACTTCAGCTATATGGGTACTTTAATCATATTTCGACAAAAGCCGGCGAAAATGCAACATTTATGAAACTATAGCAGCTATAACGAAATATAGTTTGCTCTAGGCCCAATACAGCATGGACGTCAAGGGTCTAAAGTAGTTTACTCTTCTAAAATTCAAGGAAATCCTATTGATTTCCTTTTTGGGTTGCCCAAAAAGTAATTGCGGATTTTTCATATAGTCGACGTTGACAAATTTTTTCAACGGCGTGTGACTTTGTAATTGCATTCTTTCTTCTGTCTGTTGTCAGCTGTTACTTTTAGCTTGCTTTAGAAAAAAAGTGTAAAAAAAGTATATTTGATTAAAGTTCATTCTAAGTTTTATTAAAAATGCATTTACTTTCTTTTAAAAAATCCGCAATTACTTTTTGGGCAACTATTTTAATAAATAAGCCATTTATGGGTTGAAAGGCAGTAAATCGAGGCGATTGGCTGATATATTTAAATATGATCCGATCAGCACTATATTCGGGAAGGAAGACTAGAGTGGAGCCGTCACCGTCAAAACTCACCATACTAAAGTTCTGCAAAATCCCGTTATAAAAACGCATGATATGGCTGAAATACCCTAAATCGGTAGATAGGTGTACTCGACTATGGCAGCTCTACCCAAATACGACTCGATCTAAACCCTACTCCCCATGGATGATGAAGGGTCCAACATAGCTCACAGTGACAAATTTCAGCAAAATCGGGTAATAATTGCGGCTTCTATGGGCTTTTGATCCTAAATCAATAGATCAGTCTATATCCGAGCTATATCAGGACATTGTCCGATTCGGACCAGATTCGCCAAAATTCAGTGAAATCGGGAAATAAATGTGACTTCTATGGGCCCTATACCTTAAATCGGGAGATCGGTCTATCTCACAGGGTTGTAACAAGATATTGTCCGATCTGGATCATATGCGATACGGATATCTTAGGTCTCAAGACAACTCAATGTGCCAAATTTCAGCGAAATCGGGGTAATAAATGAGGCTACTATGGGCCGAAGATATTGAACTGGGAGATAGGTATATATGGCAGCAATATCTAGATATAGTCTCATCTGGACCATATGCTAATCGAATGAGAAGAGGCAATGCAAGTCACTGTGTGAAATTCCAGCTAAATCGGGTAATAAATGTAGCTTCTATAGGTTCCAGATCCTGTGTTGGCAGATCGGTCTATATGGCAGCAATATCTGAGTAAAGACCGATCTAAAGCATATTTGAGTCGAATATCGCGAGGCTTTCAGCGAAATCTGGTAATAAATAAAGATTTTTCCCTGCTTAAGTCCCTCAATAGGGAGATGAGTCTATATGGCAGTTATATCTAAATATGAAGGAAGAATAGGCTTTTTAATTTGTTGATATCGGAAGGGGGGCGGTCCCTCCCCCTTATGTCAAAAACAATACCCTAAATTAAAAAGGACCAACTCACTATTTAAAATTCCAGCGAAATCGGCTATTATGGGTTCCAGACTCTTAATCGGCAGATCAGTCTATATGGCAGCCATATCTAAATATAGTCCGATCTGAACCATATTTAAATCGAATATCGCGAGGCTTCAAACAACTCACTGCTTCAAATTCCAGCGAAATCGGGTAATAAATAAAGCTTTTTCTCTGCTTAAGACCCTCAATAGGAAGATGGGTCTATATGGCAGTTATATCTAAATATGAAGGAAGAATAGGCCTTATAATTTGTTGACATCAGAAGGGGGGGTGGTCCCTCCCCCTTATGTCAAAAACAATACCCTAAATCAAAAAGGACCAACACGCTATTTAAAATTTCAGCGAAAACGGCTATTATGGGTTTCAGACCCTTAATCGGCAGATCAGTCTATATGGCAGCCATTTCTAAATATAGTCCGATCTGAACTATATTTGAGTCGAATATCGCGAGGCTTCAAACAACTCACTACTCCAAATTTTAGCGAAATCGGGTGATAAATAAAGCTTTTTCCCTGCTTAAGAGCCTCAATAGGTAGATCGGTCTCTATGGCAGTTATATCTAAATATGAAGAAAGAATAGACTTTATAATTTGTTAATAATGGAAGGGGAGCGGACCCTCCCCCTTATGACAAAAGCCCCACCTTGAATAAAAAGTGGACCGATCGGGACAATATGGGTATCAAATGAAAGGTATTGAAGAGTAGAATACGAATATGGTATTTAAATTTGTCTACGTACCTGTCGGGCCGCCCCAACCCCAAAACTCCACCAAACAGGCATATTGAAAGTTCATGGCAATATGGGGCTCAAATGAAAGGTATTCGGGAGTAGATAACGAATCTGGCATACAAAATCAGGTCAAAGTATAGGGAGTCACCCCACCCACCAAAAACGCCCCAAATAGGCATATGACCCATCATGACTATATGGGACCCGTTTTGTTTGTTTGTTCCGTAGAATCAAAAACGGCTGCACCGATCAGGACCAACTCGCTATTTAAAATTTCAGCGAAATCGGCTATTATGGGTTTCAGAGCCTTAATCGGCAGATCAGTCTATATGGCAGCCATATCTAAATATATTCCGATCTGAACCATATTTGAGTCGAATATCGCGAGGCTTCAAACAACTCACTGCTTTAAATTTCAGCGAAAATGGGGTAGTAAATAAAGCATTTTCCCTGCATTAGACCCTCAATAGGGAGATGGGTCTATATGGCAGTTATATCTAAATATGAAGAAAGAATAGACTTTATAATTTGTTAATAATGGAAGGGGAGCGGACCCTCCCCCTTATGACAAAAGCCCCACCCTGAATAAAAAGTGGACCGATCGGGACAATATGGGTATCAAATGAAAGGTATTGAAGAGTAGAATACGAATATGGTATTTAAATTTGAGTCTACGTACCTGTCGGGCCGCTCCAACCTCAAAACTCCACCAAACAGGCATATTGAAAGTTCATGGCAATATGGGGCTCAAATGAAAGGTATTCGGGAGTAGATTACGAATCTGGCATACAAAATCAGGTAAAAGTATAGGGAGTCACCCCACCTAACAAAAACGCCCCAAATGGGCATCATGACTCTATGGGATTCGGTTTGTTTGTTTGTTCCGTAGAATCAAAAACGGCTGCACCGATTTTCTTCAAATTTTCACAGATTGTGTAACTTTGTCCGGAAGGAAACATAGGCTATACAAATTTTAGATATCGGTTGATGGCGGACCCTCCCCCTTAACCCAAAAAATAGCACCCAAAACCAAAAGTGGGCCGACATGGAAAATAAGGGTATCAAATGAAAGGTATTGGAGGCTAGAAAACGAATATCGTATTAAAATTTGGGTTAAATTACCCAGGGGGCCGGACCGGGAAGCCCAAATCCCAAAACTCCACTGAAATGATATTGGGTTGCCCAAAAAGAAATTGCGGATTTTTCATATAGTCGGCGTTGACAAATTTTTTCACAGTTTGTGACTCTGTATTTACATTCTTTCTTCTGTCAGTTATCAGCTGTTACTTTTAGCTTGCTTTAGAAAAAAAGTATAAAAAATTATATTTGATCAAAGTTCATTCTAAGTTTTATTAAAAATGCATTTACTTTCTTTTAAAAAATCCGCAATTACTTTTTGGGCTACCCCAATATATTCGACGTTCATATCAATATGGGACTCAAATGAAAAGTATTCGACAGTAGTTTACAAATATCGCATAGGTCCTAGTAATGGGAGGTTGCCCCATCCCCCAAATATCACCAAATGGGCATATTAGCCGACCATGGCTATATGGGACACAAATGAAAGGTATTTGGGAGTAGATTACGAATATGACATACAAATTTGCGTTCAAGTCTAGGTGACGCTTTTTCTCCTCAAAATACCTTATATAGGTTAATTGACCCATTATGACAATATGGGACTCAAATGAAAGGTATTTGAGAGTAGAAAACGAATTTGATATCCAATTGTGGAGCCAAGTGTTTGGTCTGGACTTTATTTCCGACTATGACAATATGGAGCTCAAATCAACGATATTTGGGAGTAAAGACCGAATTTGATATCTTTTTTCAGGGCAAAGTGTCGGTGGCCGCCCCAGCCCCAAAACATCCTCCAAACACTCTCAAATTAAAGGGATTTGGGAGTGTAGCAGGAATTTGATATCCATATTTGACTCGAAATGTCTAAGGTGCCATCCCTTATAAGAATACATGGACAGACAGACAGACGGACATAACTACATCGAAACAGGCTGGTGATTCTAAGCCGATCGGTATACTTAACAATGGGTCTAGCTCTTCCCATTCTTTTGTAATTTTTTAAATTAAGAATTTTACTTGCAATATTTGGCTTTTTTTCTCTACATTTCAAATATTTAATATCTGCATATTACCCTTCCCATTCCTAGGCTTCCCCTCCTTTTGGCTCATGTAGTTACTGAATGTCTAGAATTATTATTTGTTTAAGTATTCTAAACCAGTTCGTAATATCCCCACTTATTGTCTAGCATTTGCATTACTCACTTGTTTCACGACTTAAGCAACGTGATAATTAAATCCCAAAGACTTAGGCAAGTGACCAATTTCAGAAGATTAAGTTTAAATGTGTTAAACCATGTCGCAATAACCGATGATCCAAAAATGGCTTACCTGGAAAGAAAGAAAAACAAAACAAAAATTAAAATAGAAATAAACCAATGAACCCTTAAACATAGCTAAAATATTGGTAAATAATAGTTGCGGAAGCATAAACAGATGGCGGGATTAAATAAAGCACGACGAAATCTTTTGCTAAATGGCCTCTGTCAAAGCATTGCTAAATGAGAGCTCTTAGCAGTTAGAACTCCAAGTCGTGTCTTAATCAATCTTGGCTCAAACACCAGCCCAGCCCAACCCAGCCGACTGTAAACATGATGAGGCTTTATCTAATCTCCACAGCATTCGGTTTGATCAGTTGTAGTTTGACTAGCCAACGTTCAAGATGTCGGCAATTGCAGCAGCAATGGCCACAATGGCCGCTCAGTGCCCCACAGCGAGTGTGGGAACTTTGAATACCCTGGTGACAATGCTGGTTGAAACCATTCTAACAGCCCAATGCAATTTGGAAAGCAAGGATATGCTTGTAGAGGATTACGCCGATGAGGCTTTGGCCAAGGGTCTGGAGACTTTTGATTTTGTTATAATTGGTGCAGGAACAGCGGGTTCGGTTTTGGCAAGTCGTCTAAGTGAAAATTCGGATTGGAAGGTGTTGGTGTTGGAGGCTGGCGGTGATCCTCCACAGGAATCAGAGGTAAATTAAAACAAGTTATGAGCCGCTTCGGACCATACTTAAATTATATGTTGGAGACCTGCGCCCTTTGGGGGCTCAAGAAGTAAAATAGAGAAATCGGTTTATATGGGAGCTGTATCAGGCTCTAGACCAATTCGGACCATAATAAACACGTATGTTGATGGTCATGAGAGGATCCGTCGTACAAAATTTCAAGCAAATCGGATAAGAATTGCGTTCTCTAGAGGCTCAGAAGTCAAGACCCAAGATCGGTTTATATGGCAGCTATACCAGGTTATGAACCTGGTTATGAGAGAACGGTTTATATGGGAGCTGTATCAGGCTCTAGACCAATTCAGACCATAATAAACACGTATGTTGATGGTCATGAGAGGATCCGTTGTACAAAATTTCAAGCAAATCGGATAAGAATTGCGTTCTCTAGAGGCTCAAGAAGTCAAGACCCAAGATCGGTTTATATGGCAGCTATACCAGGTTATGAACCGATCTGAACCATACTTGGCACAGTTGTTGGATATCATAACAAAACACGTCGTGCAAAATTTCATTCTAATCGGATAAGAATTGCGCGCTCTAGAGGCTCAAGAAGTCAAGACCCCAGATAGGTTATATGACAGCTATATCAGGTTATGGACCGATTTGAACCATACTTAGCACGGTTATTGAAAGTCGTGACAGAACAAGCCATGCAAAATTTCAGCCAAATCGGATAGAAATTGCGCCCTCTAGAAGCTCAAAAAGTCAAGACCCCAGATCGGTTTATATGACAGCTATATCAGGTTATGGAGCGATTTGTATCATACTTAGCAAAATTGTTGAGAGTCATAACAAAACACCTCGTGCAAAATTTCAACTAAATCGTATAATAATTGCGCCCTCTAGAGGCTCCAGAAGTCAAGATCCCAGATCGGTTTATATGGCAGCTATATCAGGTTATAGACCGATTTGAACCATACTTAGCACAGTTGTTGGAAGTCATAACAAAACACTTCATGCACAATTTCAGCCAAATCGGATAAGAATTGCGCCCTCTAGTGGCTCAAGAAGTCAAGACCCCAGATCAGTTTATATAACAGCTATATCAGGTTATGGACGGATTTGAACCATACTCAGAACAGATGTTGGAAGTCATAACAAAACACTTCATGCACAATTTCAGTCAAATCTGATAGAAAATGCGCCCTCTAGAGGCTCAAGAAGTCAAGATCCAAGATCGGTTTATATGGCAGCTATATCAAAACATGGACCGATATGGCGCATTTACAATGCCAACCGACCTACATTAATAAGAAATGTTTGTGCAAATTTTTAAGCGGCTAGCTTTACTCCTTCGAAAGTTAGCGTGCTTTCGACAGACAGACGGACGGACATGGCTAGATCGACAGAATGACGAATTTAGTATACCCCCATCCTATGGTGGACGTTATAAAAAACTTTCACATTTACCAAATTTTTTTATTTTTTTTTTGTTGTTTTTTTTTTGTTTCCTTTTTAGATTCCCGGTTTCTTCTACAATCTTCAACATTCCCCCTATACCTACAACTATTATGTGGAACCTGGTCACCGCTCCTGCAAGGCCTTTGGCAATGGCACCTGCTATTGGCCCCGTGGCAAAGGCATAGGCGGTTCCGGCATGGTCAATGGCCTTATGCATGTCACCGGCACTCGTGGCGATTATGACAATTGGCTGGCCTTAAATATCACCGGCTGGGGTTTCAATGATTTATGGCCGTATTTTGAGAAAGCTACTACACCCCAAGGCAATGACACCTATCCCAAGGGTTATGTGCCCGTCGATGGCATCTTTCCCTTTTCTCAGGAAAACACTCTGATGATCTTTCAAGCGGCCCATGAAATGAAAAAATCCATATTAGGCAGCTTTGAATTCGACAACATGCTGGGCTATTCTCGCATGCAGGGTACTGTGGAAAATGGTCATCGCATGAGTTCGGGAAAGGGCCACTTGGCTCGGGTGGCTCAGCGTAAAAATCTGAAGGTTATTAAAAATGCCCAAGTGACAAAGCTAAATTTTGATGAGAGTGGCAAGCGAGTGACTTCAGTGGATTTTGAATTAAGGCAACATCATAATCTCAGTGTTAAAGTGGGCCGTGAGGCCATAGTGTCGGCAGGTGCCATAGATACACCAAAAATTCTAATGCTTTCGGGGCTGGGGCCTGCCGAAGTGTTAAAACCTTTAAACATTTCCCAGCTACGCGATTTACCTGTAGGCCAAAATCTACAGGACCATGCTGTGGCGGTATTCTTTGCCAAATTTGAGGCTGAACCTGTGCACCAAATGGAAGCCTTCGAAGACCTTTACCAATATATGCTCTTCAGTACAGGTCGTTGGTCTAGCATTGGGGATATGGGCACTGCAGGTTTCATACAACTGGATCCAGCATCTCGCGATGACTCCCAACCGGATCTTCAGATAATCCATAATGTTTTTCGCCGAGGCGATGCCAACACCCTCAATACATTCCTGAGTGGCCTTGACCTCAGGGATGATCTCAAAAAGTATTTGCTCATAACCCTAGAGGACCATTCGATTTTTATGGGCTTCATATTGCTGGCCCATCCTAAATCGAGGGGCTCTATTACAATAAAATCCCAAAGCCATCTAGATGATCCCATTATAAATGCCAACTATTTTAATCAGACCGAGGATAGTGAAAAGCTTATCCAGGGCCTGCAGTATATGGAGAAATTTGTCAATACCAAAAGTTTTCAAAGAATAGGAGCAAGTGTGGTGCAATTACCCATAAAAGAATGCAAGCAGTATGAGTTCAAGAGCAAACCCTATTGGCAGTGCTATTTGAGATTCCTTAGCACCACTTGTTATCATCCCGTGGGTACTTGCAAAATGGGAGCCTCCGAAGACATCACTGCTGTAGTAGACCCCAGACTTATGGTTAAAGAGATGGAGAATTTGCGAGTAGTGGATGCCTCCATAATGCCCTTGATAACCAGTGGCAATACCAATGCTCCCACCTTGGCCATAGCCGAGAAGGCCGCAGACCTAATCAAAGAGGATTGGTTAAATAAAAATGCTCCTTGAGGTATATGAAGCCTGGCTCTAAGAAAATAGACGAATTTAATTCCGCATAAGGAGGTTTTCCTGCTCCGTGATCACTAACCTTGCAAATTGGTTGTTTAGGTATTTATTATGATTAGAATTTATGTTAATTTTAAGGCCGATATTTTATGCATATTGCTTTAGCATAAGTATTTCTCATGTTGTTTATGGTTCTAAACAAAGAATATTCTTAGTTATGAATAAATGTGATTATGAAAATAATTTGAATTTTAAACTGGCCCTGAAGAAATTTATTTCGTCTTTTTGCCATGCATCTCATTATGATGAAGCAGAGAGAAGTATAGAGCACTCTAAACAACAACAAAATTGAATAAAATGACAACTATAAGAGATTTCAAGGGAGGCTTAACACTAAACGTGTCATTTACGCTTGCACTGTGTGTATTGCAAGAACAGATAAGTGGGAGTATGAGAGACAAGAATTGGATTAAGGTGAGAGAGATACAGTATTCTAAGAGAGAGAGAGATCAAAGACATAGCTATGGTGAGTGGTGTTGTATTTCCACCTTTTTTACTTTGTTTTTCTATGCAAGAGTGCAAAATTTGGCGGCTAGCTACTTAAGGAGTTGAATTCTTGTTTGAACCGTTGAGTGGAGCGGACGTATTGTTATTTCACTCCGCTAGAATTTTCCTGTAACTCGTAATAGGTCATTATTTTTGAAAGAAAAAATTTAAGTCACTCAAGGATAGCTGCGATAGAGGTATTCATTAGGCGGTTGACGATCTGCGTCTGTTTCCAGTGGAGCAGCAGATCTGGAGCCCGGGAGTAGACTCCAAAGACCCAACAGCTGCGTTGGTGATACCAGGCCATAGCATGTTGTCTGCTACTGAAACCTCGACTAGTGGAGCGGCTATTGACAGCCGACTGGTCAGCAGGGTCTTTTGACAAAGACACCTGGTTCGAGTCTAAAGGACAAGGCCGAACCTATTCTTTCTTCGAATGCCTATATTTTGCCTAGGTCATCGGCCTTCCCCGGCAAACCAATACCCCCTTTAAGAGGTTGGAATAATTGAAGACGCATCGCTCTCAGGTTTATTGGAGGCTTGGTACAAATGA
This sequence comes from Stomoxys calcitrans, assembly GCF_963082655.1. NCBI lineage: Eukaryota > Metazoa > Arthropoda > Insecta > Diptera > Muscidae > Stomoxys > Stomoxys calcitrans. Next base: position 13,927,812 of record NC_081555.1, on the reverse strand, counting down.
GCCTAAGACTCTCTCTAATGGGGAGAGACTCTCTAAATTGGGAATTAGCTGCACAGGCTACCCCAAAGACTACACGTCTAGATTCGGAAAATGCACCACAGTCAGCCAAAAGGCTGCGGTCATCTGGAGGGCATCCCATGCCTAAAAGGACTAGGGCGAACAACAGTAAGATGGGTCCAAGAACCTTTGCTAATGTCGCTAGGGACAGTTTGATGATGGCAGTTGTCGACAAGGGAGAAGAACAGGGCTGCATACCTAGGAATAATTGTAGTGGGATAGTCAATGGATTGTCATCAGTATACTACGATGTCCTTGCGGAATTTCCTGGGTCCAGTTTGTGTCTATGCAGGCTAGTATCAAGGCCGATTCAGACTAATTGCCTTCGGCGATCAACGCTCAATTGAAATGTATCGTTGTAAGCTAAAAAAGATTGGTGGAATCTGGCACTAGATTTAGTCAAGAAGGAAGATATTCCTTCTCGACCAATGGCGCATGCTTGGATACCAAGGATTCCCTCAGACCCTGCATCGATACTTGAAAAACTAAGGGAATATAATCCCAATCTTTCAACCATCGACTGGAAGTATGGTAGATTGGATGAGGCTGATGGTGACCGGAGATATGTATTGGATTGCCCAAAAAGTAATTGCGGATTTTTCATATAGTCGGCGTTGACAAATTTGTTCAAAGGCTTGTGACTCTGTAATTGCATTCTTTCTTCTGTCAGTTATCAGCTGTTACTTTTAGCATGCTTTAGAAAAAAAGTGTAAAAAAAGTATATTTGATTAAAGTTCATTCTAAGTTTTATTAAAAATGCATTTACTTTCTTTTAAAAAATCCGCAATTACTTTTTGGGCAACCCATTAGTATGCGTACTAAACTCCGGCTCCGGCTCGCAGACCTCAACAAGTCAGAAGGGGTTGTATCCTGCGGATTCAACAAGTTGAGGAATCAGTAGACGACTCAGCAGTTGATGTTGAACACTTGCCTGAGTAACTATCGACCACATCGCTAAAGTCTGGAGAATTGCACGAGGCTGGAAATCCCCCTGCCACAATTGAGATAGGAGGGTATGGCATCAAAACGGGAACCATCAAGCCCTGTGTGGGTGGATCACAAAGTTGGACTGGGCTCAAAGTGAGTGCCAGCGGGGTAGCATGGAACTCAGAAAGTACTTCGACAGCAGCAGTCAATGAAGCATCTAAGGAGAAATCATCCACACCGCAAGTACCCAGTGTCCTGAGGAAGAGTGTTTCCACAGCTTTCTCATATGCCCCTGGATGCGTACGGAAGCTCATCATGACAAGTTCTAAAGAATCTTGTGGGGATGAACTCCTGTTGGTTTCGGAAGATGAGGCTAACACAACAGTGGTGGAAATTCTGAATCCTGTCTATGCTCCGGTTTCTATAGATAAATCTCCACCATTGTAAGGCCGCCTATTTTCACCACGGGATCATTAGGCACCATCAGTGAAAATTTCAAGAAAATCGGTTCAGCCGTTTCTGAGTCTATAAGGAACACACATACACACAAACAAACAAACAGACCTACAAACAAACACAAATTGATTTTTATCTATAAGATAATGTGTAATTGCGAGAAAAAGCAAGGGGCTTTATCTGAAATATACTTATTCGCTCTTGCAGCACTAAGAAGAGTTGGAGGACTTATTGAGCCGTTCTCTCCATCGTACTCACTAGTATTTGGGTGTATAGGGCACCTTAATCAATTTGACAAGGGTGTAAGGCTGAAGTTACATGGGGTAACAGAAATCATTAATCCACCAATAACAACACACACTTGCTCAACTTTTATAAGTTCTTTGCTATGCTATTCTTTGAATAGAAAGCATTGAATATGATCTCGAGCTGGAAGATGTTTAAAAAATCACTAAAATATTTCATAGCTTTTAAATATATTTTTGGACAATCCTGCCATTTTCTTATGTATAAACAATTTAGTAAAAATTTAATTTGAACAAAGGAAATATTTTAAATTTTTTGTTAATATTAATTTATTATTTTTTTTTAATTCTTTCTATTTTTTCATAACATTTCTGTTGCTTGGTATATTTTTTCAAGTTCAATATTTTATAATTATTATAGATTTTTAGTACTCTAAATTTCCATAAAAATATTTCTTTCTATGCGTCTACGAAATATGCGACCAGCATAATTTGCATTTATGCTGGTCGCATATTTCATAGGAGCCAACAAAACATGAGAGCTGCAGTAGGTAGTCAATATTAGATTCGATCGCATAAAAAGAGAAAAACATCACTATTTTCATTATCGCCTTATAATAAAGGCACAATTATAATAGTTGTTGTTGTTATTTCCAAGAATATTTAAAAAGCAATTGAGATTAAGAATAATAAAATGTTTAATCTAAGAAAAAATTTTAGTACACAAAATTGAATGTGAATTAACTGAAGTGTAAAGGTGGGGGAGAAAAATTAAAATAAAAAAATTAATATGAGGAACATTTGAAGAATTTGGGGGGAAAGCCAAGTGCATTATGAAATATTAAATGCTATCTTAAAAGCATTTGATAAATATTTTCAAGGGCCAAACACAAAAAGAAAAACATAAACAAAATAAAAAAATAAAAATATTATCAGGACTTTTTTTATTGTTTTTTTTTTTTGTATATATCATTTCATTCATAGCCATAAATGCTAATGATTAATGCTTGTTTAAACACCGGTAGAAGAAAAAACAAATGAATTATTGATTTATATTCTTAATCAGAAAACTAGAGCAACAAGTCAACTCATTCAAACAGGTGGTTGGACAACAATTCAATGCTTCATAAAAGTTGCCAAATTTACCTAATGGCATGTCAACAAGTTCTTATGGTTTGGCTATATTAACTTAATCACACTTTTTAATTGATATATTTAAGAAAAGAAGAAAAATTGGTTTATGAATTATTTATTATGAGCCCAAAGAAGTGTGGACTATAAAACAGAGAATTTGTTTCAGAGTCTTGCCAGTCTCGTCTTTCTTATTGTAAAACATCAAAATATTGATTGATGATAAGCATTAAACAATGGTCTAAAGCCGGACAATATCCTGCAATGGAATCTCAATATTGATTTTCTTTGAAATTCAATGAAAAAAAGGCATTGCTCGTAACTAACAAAATCCAAAATTATTCATGGTAGGATTTTACAGACTTATTAAGCCCATAAAAAAGTTCTAAGCCCCCAATTAGACCTTTAAATATACGATCAATTACAGTTAAATGTTTCGCTTCGCTTTATATAAATATTTTGTGCCAAAACTTGTTTTCTAATCAAAACAACACGCGTTCAATTTTATTAAATATGTGCGAATAAGAAAGAATTCACAGTTTTTAAGCGCAACTTAAATATGCAGATTATCAATATAAACAGTCTAGTTTCTTTAAAACAAAATCACGTTTTTTAATAATGATTGATTTAACATAGTTGAGATTGTCCATAAATTGTCTGGGAATCACAATGCCTGCTATAAAATAATTTTTAAAATTTCCCACGAACATTTGGTGAATGATAAAATAGACTTTTTAAAGATTTTGGGATTAAAAGATTATTGAAAGATTTAAGATTATGATGATTTGAAATAAGATGAAGAAGTGAAATGAATTCTAAAATAATTCTTTGGCAGTGAAGTGACATCCCATGTCTATTCTTTTAGTATTAGCTTATGTTAGATTAGATAAAGTTGGAAGGCACGCGAATAGCAACACCCTTGGTTACTAGCTGCCGGACTAGGAAACCCCAGGCCCATTTTGTTTACCCCCGAAGAAGGTAGAAGAGAAGTAGAAGAAGAAGAAACAAGTAAAAGAGTGATAAGTTCGGCCGGGCCGACTCTTGGGAGCCCGCCACAATGGATTCTGGCATAATTTTATTCTGAAAAGTGATTTCTTAGCTATTATCTATTTTGCCAACAATGGTTTAAACAGCTAACGCAAGTTTCGTGTTTTGCTTCATTGTCAAACATCTTCAGTTTGGTCCATAATTTAACCATGAGTCGTCTTACAAACGAACAGCGGTGTTCTGTTACGATTTCCAATAACTGTGTCAAGTACGGAGGCCACCGTAGTGCAGAGGTAAGCATGTCTGCCTATGAAGCTGAACACCTGGTTTCGCTGAACAGAGGTGTCGCACTGCGGCACGCCGTTCGGACTCGGCTATAAAATGGAGGCCCCATATCATTGAGCTTAAACTTGAATCGGACTGCACTCATTGATATGTGAGATGTTCGCCCCTGTTCCTTAGTGGAATGTTCATGGGCAAAAATGTGCATTTTGTGTCAAGTACGGCCCAAATCGGTCTATAACCTGATATAGCTCCCACATAAACCGATCTCCCGATTTGACTTATTAAGCCCCTGGAAGCCGCAATTTCCCTCGGAATAGCTTAAAATTTTTAATGGAGTGTTTCGCTATGACTTCCAACAACTGTGTCAAGTACGGTTCAAATCGGTCTATAACCTGATATAGCTTCTATATAAACCGATCTCCCGATTTGACTTCTTGAGCCCTTACAAGCAACTTTTATCCGATTTATCTGAAATTTCGTATGCGGTCTTCTGTTACGATTTGCAATAACTGTGTCAAGTACGGTCCAAAGCGGTCTATAACCTAATATAGCTCCCATATATACCGGTTCCTCGATCATCCTTGCTCGGTTCCTAGAAGCTTTAATTTTTGCTCGTTTGACAGAAGTTTGGTGTGTAGACTAAAATAATGTTTTTCAAATAAATTTATTGTGTAAAAATTTTTAGCAGAATCCATGGTGGTGGGTTCCCAAGATTCGGTCCGGCCGAACTTTTTTGGATTTTATACACCATACGATGGGGGTATACTAATTTTGTCATACTGTTTGTAACACCACGAAATATGCGTCTGAAATATAGCCATGTCCGTCTGATCGTCCGTCTGTCTGTCGAAAGCACGCTAACTTCGGAAGGAGTAAAGCTAGCCGCTTGAAATTTTGCACAAATACTTTTTATTCGTGTAGGTCAGTTGGGATTGTAAATGGGCCAAATCGGTATATGTTTTAAAAGCTGCCATATAAACCGATCTTGGGTCTTGACTTCTTGAACCTCTAGAGGGCGGAATTCTCATCCGATTTGACTGAAATTTTGCACGTGGTGTTTTGATATCACTTCCAACAACTGTGCTAAGTATGATTCAAATCGGTTCATAATCTGGTATAGCTGTCATTTAAACCGATCTTGGGTCTTGACTTCTAGAGCCTCTAGAGGGTGCAATTCTCGACCGATTTGACTGAAATTTTGCACGTGGTGTTTTAGTATCACTTCCAACAACTGTGCTAAGTATGATTCAAATCGGTTCATAATCTGGTATAGCTGTCATATAAACCGATCTTGGGCCTTGAATTCTTGAGCCGCTAGAGGGCGCAATTCACATCCGATTTGGCTGAAATTTCGCATGAGGTGTTTTGTTATGACTTCCAATAAGTGTGCAAATCGGTACATAACCTCATATAGCTGCCATATAAACCGATCTGGGATCTTGACTTCTTGAGCCTCTAGAGGGCGCAATTTTTTTATGGATTTATTGTCTACACATCAAGATAGTAATCTTATAATTAGAGTGTAGATTTATTGTTAAATAATACATCCGACTAAAGTAGGTTCTTAATAAATAAACTAAATTACAATGAATAAAAAGTGTTAAAAAAACCGCCATATGTAATTGGGAATTTAACAAAAAGCACAAATAAAAAATAATTACAAAAACAAAATAATTAAAAAAAAGTTAAAGCTAAATTTAAAGAAATTAAATATCAGTTAACTATGAGAAAAATTTAATAAGCCTTTCTTTAAATATAGTCGTGTTGCTGATGCATTGAATATCGTGTGGTAGATTATCCCAAAGACGTATGTTGCTAATATAAAATTGTCGTTCAGACATAAGACTCCGTCTTCTAAAAGGAATTAGCTTTCTTCCTCTATCAGATTGGTCAAACCTCAGTCTCTTAAACAAATATCTGGATTTCTTTTCCACAATAATCTTATATAAAAATATTAATGATCTGGTATTTAGAAGATTGTTGAAACTAAGTCCAAATAGAGAATCTACGTATTGTGAAACATGCTGACTCCTTTTTAAACCATACACATAAAAGTCTATGCTGTTAAAAGCTACATTCAATTTTCAGAGGCTTGAAGAATGACAATTCGAAAAAAGTTCACAACCATATATCAAACCTGGAACTAGGAATGTTTTCGCCAGAAGAATTCGGATATTTATGGGTGTAAAGGGGTGTGTGATCCATAAAGCACGAAGCTTTGCATAAGTCTGCCCGGCTGCAATGTTAGCATGATCGGACCAGCTTAAATAACTGTTAAATACCACGCCTAAATTCTTCGCACTATATGCAATATCAATCCTCTGACCATTAACGAAAATATTCGGTAGTCGCATGTTGAAATTCTTGTTTTTGTGAAAAACCAAACATTTAGTCTTACTTGGATTTAACAACAAACCATTTGCAGTCGCCCAGTCATAAACGCGATGTAGGTCCGCATTAAGTTTACTTATGCAGTCGTCTACATTGTCCTCACTCTTTGTGAAGATATACCGACATCTGTCCATGAAGAATTTTCTCGAAAACCTTAGAGAGATGGCATAAAATTGATATCGGCCGATAATCAACGTTGGATTTGGGAATGGGGATAATCTTTGCATGCTTCCCAGTAATAGGATACACAATGGAGCTCAAAATTGAGGTACGTATGGAAGTAACATTCGTACAAATCTCGGATCAACTCCGTCCAAGCCAATTGCATTTGACTTAGCACGGACAAAACTCTCATAAACTTCCTTATGGCTAACACATCTAAACTCAAAAGGACTACGAGCATCAAAAACGAAAGCCGGCCCATCATCATCACTGTAAAATTGCGTGTCCGTTTGTACATCGGGTATGCTTACGAAGGTCCTGTTGAGTTCATCTAGATCCCCATGGTGTCGAGTGTTTGACTTGGGTTTACCCACTCCGATGTCATGTATCACTTTCCTCTTACTCTTCGAGCCAATTGCGCAATAATATTGGTAATTTGTGCTTGATATGTTTTCATTGATATAATATTGGGAATTGGAGTTAAACCCAATATCATACAATAATAATTTGTTGTTATTTCGTTTTCGTATAGCTTGTTATAGATATTAAGAAAAAAATTGTTGTCGTATGGCGACATAAACTTAATGCGGAAAATACGGCGAAATACGTTGTATAGTGTTATTTCTGTTCTACAAGCGGTGAATTGATTTAATTCTATCCGATTTGGCAGAAATTTAGTACATCTGCTGCTCTCATGACCTTCAACGTACGTGTCTAATATAGTCTGAAACGATCAATAGCTTGATACAGCTGCCATATAAACCTATCTCCCGAGTTTGCTTCTTGAGCCCCTACAAGGTGCAAATCTTATCCGAATGAAAACAATGACTTCTACAATGTTCAGCATTCAATTCATTTATGGTCTAAATCGGACTATAACTGTTTTTATTTTTAAATTTATTTATTTTTTTTTTGATTTCAATTTTATTTCCCAAACCCATGTACACGAAAAAATTTCTTTATCAACAAGAGTCCCTTTCTCTACTTTCAGATAAAGAGAGAGAGAGAGAGTAACTTACGTACGATGAAAAATGCCATAAAGATTTGTTCAGCCGCTATGGCGCCTATGCCATATTCAAAAATCCAAAAACCCACAAATACACCAACAAATTCACCTTGACTTTTATAAAAACACAAGAAAAAAATTCATTTTAATAATTGTACACCAACAATTCTATAAGGAATGATTACCCATATCTCCTACTCTACCAACAAAGAAAGAGCAACAGAGAGAGAGGGAGAGAGATTGAGAGTAAACAGCATGGAGAGCACATACTTAAGCTTAAGTGCTGTTATACATTTATTTAAAAGCAGATAGGCGCACCTACAAACTTATCTATTAAATAATTTGATTAGATAGAGCTTCAGTGAGAGAGAAAGAGAGAAAGAGCGAAAGAAATTTAAAACACTTGATGAGATGATGTTTGTGTATTTTGCGATACTGTTGTTGTTGTTGTTTATTCATTAAAAGCTTGCCACCTTATCATATCATAGCCATAAACAACTAAAAGTATGCAAATAGCAATGCACTTTGCTTACTTAAGTGCCGGTACTTTAGAATTTAGATTATTGGCGCCCACTATGGCATAAAAAGATCTAGTAAACCTCAAAGCGAATTTAGTTCAAAGAAGTTTTTCAAGCTAAAAGAACATTCGTTCAAATGGACTACCTAAGCACAGAGTGTGCTGCCCGTTCAGCGGGACCGGCAAATACACTGATGACCCTATTGCTGCAGACTTTAATAACGAAATTTTGCTCATTAAGTGATCGCTCGCATTGGCCCAAAGATTATGGTGATGATATTGGCAAAAATGGTATGAGTTTTAAGTTTTTTTTTTTTGGTAAATAATATCTCAAAGGAGATTTTATGCTTGCAGGTTTAGATGAATATGATTTTGTTGTTGTTGGTTCGGGTTCTGCTGGTTCGGTGGTAGCTGGTCGTCTAAGTGAAAATCCTCAATGGAAAGTTCTACTCTTAGAGGCTGGTGGTGATCCTCCAATTGAGACTGAGGTTAGTAAGTTTGAAGGTCAAATGAAGGTTGGGTTTAATGAAGTTTACCAAAAAGGTGGTGCAAGGGTGAAGTGGGGTTGAAAAAAAAAACAAAGCACTATTTGTTCAATTTTAGACAAAATAAAGCAAATATTGAGAACTTAAGTACCAAGTACCGAAACTTCCTCATCATGCTGAGCTTTCTAACACATATTACCCCCCATATTATCCCATAACCTTAAAGATGTTAATTTTCAATTTTCTTTTCAAGTTTGTCGGTTGGCACATGTCCACACAATTCTCCGACTGGGATTGGCAATACCACACCGAACCGAATGGCAAAGCTTGCATGGCCATGGAGGGTGATAGCTGTCATTGGCCTCGTGGCAAAATGTTGGGTGGCACCAATTGCATGAACGCCATGATCTATGCCCGCGGAACTCGTGGCGATTTTGATGATTGGCTTAATCGTGGCAATCCCTCATGGGGCTATGATGATGTTATGCCTTATTTCCGCAAAGCAGAAGATTTACGCTCCACCCGTGGTGATTATATGGAGGGAGACCATGGTGTGGGTGGGCCCATGATAATCGACAACTATGTCTCTGACAATGAGTTTCGAGAAACCATTAAAGCAGGCATGGCCGAGATGGGTTATGGTACAGCTCCTGACTTTGCTGAAGGTTCCTGGGTGGGTCAGATTGATATATTGGGCACCCAACATAAGGGTAGACGTATAACCACCGCCAAATCACATTTGGATAAAAATCGTTCCAATTTACATGTCATACGTTATGCCCAGGTGAAGAAGGTGAATTTCGACAACAACATGAAGGCCACTGGGGTAACATTTGTGCTGAAGGGAGAAAAGGAATATACGGTGAATGTTAAGAAGGAAGTAATTTTGAGTGGAGGAGCCATAGGATCGCCACAGATTTTAATGTTGTCAGGTAAGAAATAAAAAAATTTATAAAAAAACCCTTGTCATAACTATTCCCTATTGATTTTTAGGAGTGGGTCCTGCCTCTCAGTTAAAACCTTTGGGTATTCCTGTCCTTAAGGATCTTCCTGTGGGCCAGAATCTCAAGGACCATGCCAGTCTTCCAGTAGTCTTTCAAATAGACAAATCCACAGCCCGCAAACCCACCGAGGAAGAACTTGTGGATGCCATGTACAATTTGATTATGGGCCGTTATAGCAAACTTTTGCATCATGAGGCCACCGCCCTTACTGGCTTCATTAACACCACTTCCTTGATGGGCCCCTATCCTGATATACAAACCACAAACTTTTTCAGTCTTATGCAGAGCCCCGAACTTAAGGGCTATGTGAAGGCCACTGGTTTTAAGCAACATATAGCCGAATCCATTTTAAAGGCCAATGAGAACTCCAATACCTACATAACCTATTTGTTGCATTTGAAACCCTTCTCCTTTGGCCATCTGGCCTTAAAAAGTGCCAATTATTTGGATGCTCCTCTCATTCATGCTGGCTATATGTCGGATGACAGAGATGTAGAGACCTATATAAGAGCTTTGAACATTTATGCCAAAATTCCAGAGACCAAAGCTTTTAGCGAGAGGGAAACGGTATTACATAAAATCGATTTACCCGCCTGTAACTCCCTGGCCTATCAAAGTGACGAGTATTGGCGTTGTTATATACGTCACATGACCACCACTGTCTATCATCCGGTGGGTACCACCAGAATGGGTCCTGAGACAGATAGCTCAGCTGTTGTGGACTGGCGTTTGAGGGTACATGGCACCAAGGGTCTACGAGTTGTGGATGCCAGTATTATGCCTGATATAGTGGCTGCCAACACTAATGCTGCCATTATAATGATTGGAGAGAAGGGAGCTGATATGATTAAAGAAGACTGGCAGGGCAAGGACTTGCATGAGGAATTGTAAGGAGGATTTTGTAATTTTTGATACTTAATTTTATTTTTTTTTTTTTAATATATGAAGAAATAAAACAAATAAAAAAATAATAATAAAAAAAGTAACTGCTGATATACTTTTATTGAAGCAATAAAAAATCGACGGAATCGGAAAAGAATTGCGCCCTCTAGCGGCTCAATAAGTCAAAATCACAGATCGGTTTATATGGCAACTATATCAGGTTAAAAACCGTTTTGGACATCTCTTGACACAGTTAATAGAAGTCAAAACAAAAAACTTTCATGCAAAATGCCAAAAAAATCGAATACAACTTGCGCCCTCTAGAGACGCAAGATGGCAAGATTCGAAATCGGACTGTCTGGCAGCTAAGTCAGGTTACGGACTGATTTAGACCATACTAGGCACGGTTGTTGGACAACAAAGCAATTACTTTTTGGGCAACCCAATATATAATTTTTTGTGTGTTAGATAAGGACTTCGATGAGTTACAAACGAAATGACGAAATTTGTATACTCTCCATTCTGTGATGCTGGATATAAAAATCGAAACATTATATGAAACTGTTTGTAAATCCCGCATCAGTTACCAAAAAATGCATGTAGCGAATAAACCATACCATGATAGCAATAAATATCTAAAGTTTGATAAAAGCTTTTCATTATGAAAGCTTTCCTCATATAGCATGTTCACAAGCCATATATTATGGCTGCAGTGATTCTTAAACTATAACACAATGGTTTGAATAACTCCAGCAATACATAAAAGGAATAGCAATAGGCACGGGCGGTGTCGCTGTATAATACCCTACACCTACCCTATAAGTACAAAGTAGGAGCTATCTCTTATTTAAAACCATTTTTGATGGACATAGCCGGAGGTTTCCAGATGGGTTATTAGAACTGTACAATAGAACAATCAATAGAACTGAAAATCGGGCGATATACATAAATGGCAGCAATATCTAAATCTGAACCGATTTCTATGCAATTATGTCGGGGTTCTATGCACCACTTATTTCGGGGGTCTAGAGAAAACCCTTCCTGCAAAATCGGTTAACAAATGGCCATTTTATTGCAGTATTACTGAAAATCGGATGAATATATAAATGGGAGCTATTTCCAAATCTGAGTCGATTTTTTCCAATTTCAATAGGCTTTGTCTCTAGGCCGAAAAACATGCCTGTATCAAATTTTAAGATGATCGGACGATAATTGTGAGCTGTACTTTATAGACAAAATAACATGGACCAACGGACAGTCAGACGGACGGACAGACAGACAGGCAGATAGACAAACGGTTATGGCTAAATCAAATCAGAAAGTGATTCTGAGGTGATCGATATACTTATCAATCTGTCTTCTTTCTGGGTGTTACAAACAAAATGCACCAAGTTATAATACCCCGTACCACAGTAATGGTGTAGGGTATAACAAACAAAACTTCATCTTTACGTCCGACTACCGTGGACGAGTGAAATTAAAATTTGCCCATGAACATTCCATTAAAGAACCGTATCAGACTTTCCTCATATCTGGATATGCTGTCCCACTTAGGGTTTAACCTGCAGAAGGGCCAAAAGGGTCCGTTTTAGACTGCCTGACCATAATACGATCTTGAAGGCTGAGATCCGGGCGATCAGGGAATCCGTAAGGTGGTGAGATGTTTACGAGAGGACATCGAGTGTGAACAGCTTAACGGACAGTAAACTAGCCATAAGGGCAATAACAACCAGGACGGAAAGGTCACGAACAGTCTTGCAGTGTATGAAGGAGATTAAAGCCTTCACTAGAGAACAGAGTGGGCCAGGCGGTCTGCATTGAGAACCCAGGGACTGAGATCTGTTTTAGACTGCCTGACCATAATACGATCTAGAAGGCTGAGATCCGGGTGATCACGGAAGGCGTGAGGTGGTGTGATGTTTACGAGAGGACGTCGAGTGTGAACAGCTTTACGGACAGTAAACCAGCCATAAGGGCAATAACAACCAGGATGCTAAGGTCACGAACAGTCTTGCAGTGTAAGAAGGAGATTAACGCCTTTCCCTGAGAATCCGCATTGGTTGAGTGCCGGGCCATAGCGGAGTAATGGGGAATGAAAAAGCAGACGATTTGGCAGTTAAGGCCAAAGGGCTGCCGTCAACAAACTTGGTTAACTTAAAGCCTTTCTGGTCGACGCAGTCCGAGTTAAGAGCGTGTGCTACGAACGCATTTAACACAGTGGAAAAGTGTAACGGTCGGCAGGAAGACAAAAATCCTATAGGGGAGACCCGGGTTGTGAGAAGATGAGGCTACTACTGAGGGGCTCAAGAAGTCAAATCGGTAGATCGCTTTATATGGGAGCTATATCCGGTTCTTGACCGATTTGGGCCGTACTTGGTACAGTGGTTGGAAGTCATAACATAACACCATGTGCAAAATTTCAGCCAAATCGGGTTAAAATTGCGACTTCCAGGGGCTCAAGAATTCAAATCGGGAGATCGGTTTATATGGGAGCTATATCAGGTTCTTGACCGATTTGAACCGTACTTGGCACAGTTGTTGGAAGTCATAACATAACACCATGTGCAAAATTTCAGCCAAATTGGATTAAAATTGCGACTTCCAGGGGCTCAAGAATTCAAATCGGGAGATCGGTTTATATGGGAGCTATATCTGGTTATAGACCGATTTGGACCGTACTTGGCGCAGTTGTTGGAAGTCATAATAGAACACCATGTGCAAAATTTCAGCCAAATCGGGTTAAAATTGCGACTTCCAGGGGCTCAAGAAGTCAAATCGGTAGATCGGTTTATATGGGAGCTATATCTGGTTATAGACCGATTTGGACCGTACTTGGCACAGTTGTTGGAAGTCATAACATAACACCATGTGCAAAATTTCAGCCAAATCGGTGAAATATTAAGGCTTCCAGGGGCTCAAGAATTCAAATCGGGAGATCGGTTTATATGGGAGCTATATCTGGTTATAGACCGATTTGGGCCGTACTTGGTACAGTTGTTGGAAGTCATAACATAACACCATGTGCAAAATTTCAGCCAAATTGGATTAAAATTGAGGCCTCCAGGGGCTCAAGAAGTCAAATCGGTAGATCGCTTTATATGGGAGCTATATCCGGTTCTTGACCGATTTGGACCGTGCTTGGCGCAGTTGTTGGAAGTCATAACATAAAACCATGTGCAAAATTTCAGCCAAATCGGATAAATATTGAGGCTTCCAGGGGCTCAAGAATTCAAATCGGTAGATCGCATTATATGGGAGCTATATCCGGTTCTTGACCGATTTGGTCCGTACTTGGTACAGTTGTTGGAAGTCATAACATAACACCATGTGCAAAATTTCAGCCAAATTGGTTGAAAATTGAGGCTTCCAGGGGCTCAAGAAGGCAAATCGGGAGATTGGTTTATATGGGAGCTATATCTAAATCTGAACCGATATGGCCCATTTGCAATCCCCAAAGACCTACGTGAATATGAAGTACTTGTGCGAAATTTCAAGCGGCTAGCTTTACGCGTTCGACCGCTATAGTGATTTCGCCAGACGGACGGACAGGGCTAGTTCGCCTCAGAATGTGGAGACTTTATGAGGTCTTAGATTAATATTTTGAGGTGTTGCAAACGGAATCCCCTTCCTATGGTGGTGGGCATAAAAATAATCACAATTTTCAGCAATGCATTTAACATTTTTTTTTTTTAATTTATTCAATATATTGCAAAATTCTTCCTTGCCATTTGAATATTATGTTAATATTTAATCAATTATTGGGTTAAATAAATAAAAAAAAAACATTTTTATTTCACACTAAACTTCAAAATATTTTATATTTTTCGGATATTACTTAATGGTCCTCATGGAGAGTCACTGCATGCAATGCATGACGATCAAATGTCGTTTAGGTTTTTTTTTTCTTTTTTTTTACAAGTTCATGGATGAATATTAACAAGCAAATCATGGCAACGATGCCATGGCAAAGCGACACTTTCACTATTAACAAATATTACGTTTAATGTGAATACACCAAGCTCTTAAAGGCTAGAGGCAAAGGGGTGGTCTGCAAAAAAAAAAACCAAACAAATTCGTACAAATTTTCGGCACTTGTCAAAATCATAACGAAATTTCAATCGATTGCAATTTTTTTTTTTTGTTTTTTTTTTTTTTTTTTTTTTTCAAAGCAAAAATCAACAAAGGTTTACCAAAAAAAAAAAAAATTATTAACTGCTTATTTTGCCCATTCGCACAATATCATTGCTCATTAATAGCTCAAAGGTACTTCGTGTTCAAATAAACTCATAAGCGTTAGCTGGGTAATACGCCTCGTCTAGAGGGGTGTGAGCTTAAACGCATAGGCATTATGCTTAGTAGCCAACGATTAGTGGTGGCTGGGTGGCTATAAAGCCACATTTCCATGCGAATCAAAAACCTGATCAATTGCTAACAATATTATAACGATTTTTGTAATTTTATCACGATGGGTCAGGTTATCGATTTAGACCATAGCCATATGGAAATCAATTAACATTGTAAAGTGTGTATGCGATAGGCTATTAACTGCTGGCATATCGCGTGTCTGCCTTTTTGGCAGTGGCAAAAGTTGAATTCCACTGTAATGGCCTATGGCCTAAAGAAATTGTAAAGCATATGCACACGTAAAAGCTATAGAGGAAGCATTTGCTCGTTGTCATTGATTTGATGAAAAGTTTGTTTCTTAAGTCTTTTGTTTTATTTATTTTTTTTTAAATACAAATTTTTATCGATTTTTCTAAAAATCCAAATTCTGAGATATCAAATTTCCCAGCACCTCCGAAGGAAGGGGGTATATTCATTTTGTCATCCCTTTTGCAACACGAAACGAAAATATCCGTTTCCGACCCTATAAAGTATATATTGGCTTGCCCAAAAAATTATTGCGGATTTTTCATATAGCCGGCGTTGATAAATTTTTTTCACAGCTTGTGACTCTGTAATTGCATTCTTTTTTCTGTCAGTTATCAGCTGTGACTTCTAGCTTGTTTTAGAAAAAAAGTGTAAAAAAAGTATATTTGATTAAAGTTCATTTACTTTCTTTAAAAAAAATCCGCAATTACTTTTTGGGCAATCCAATATATTCTTGATCGGCGTAAAAATCTAAGACGATCCAGCCATATCCGTCCGTCTGTCCGCAAAATGCAAATTTTGCCCTTGAACATTTCACTAAGGAGCAGGCGCAAACTTCTCATATATCAATGAGTGCAGTCCGTTTCAAGTTTAAGCTCAATAATAAGGGGCCTCCTCCTTTTTATAGCCGAGTCCGAACGGCGTGCCGCAGTGCGACACCTCTTTGGAGAGAAGTTTTAAATGGCATAGTACCTTACAAATGTTGCCTGCATTAGGAGGGGAAAATCACCGCTGAAAATTTATTCTGATGGTCTCGCCAGGATTCGAACCCAGGCGTTCTGAGTCATTGGGGGACATGCTAACCTCTGCGCTACGGCGGCCTCCATCCGTCTGTCTGTTGAAATCACGCTACAGTATTTAAAAATATAGATATTGAGCTGAAACTTTGTACAGTTTCTTTTTTTTTGGCCATAAGCAGGATAAGTTCATAAATGGGCTATATAGGACTATATCTTGATATAGCCCCCATATAGACCGATTTGCCGATTTAGGGTCTTACGTCCATAAAAGGCGCAGTTATTATCCGATTTTGCCAAAATTTGGGACAGTGAGTTAGGTTAGGCCCCTCGACATCTTTCTGCAATATGGCACAGATCGGTCCAGATTTGAATATAGCTGCCCTATAGATCGATCTCTCGATTTAAGGTTTTAGGCCCTTAAAAGGCGCATTTATTGTCCGATTTCCCCGAAATTTGGGACATTGAGTTAAGTTAGGCCCCTAGACATTCTTCTTCAATTTGGCCCAGATCGGTCCAGATTTGAATATAGCTGCCATATAAACCGATCTCTCGATTTAAGGTCTTGCGCCCTTAAAAGGCGCAGTTATTGTCCGATGTCGCCGAAATTTGGGGTTGTAAGTTGCGTTAAGCCCTTCAACGATATTTTTCATTTTGGGCTAGATCGGTCCAGATTTGGATATAGCTCCCATATAGACCGATCTCTCGATTTAAGGTCTTGGGCCCATAAAAGGCGCAGTTATTGTCCGATTTTGCTGAAATTTGGAACAGTGCGATCCGTTAGACCACTACACATCGCTCTTCAATTTGGCCCAAATCGGTCCAGATTAAGATATAGTTTCCATATTGGCCGATACCTCGATTTAAGTTTTTGGGCCCTTAAAAGGCGCATTTATTGTCCGATGTCGTCGAAATTTGGGACAGTGAGTTGTGTTAGGCCTTTCGACATCCTTCTTCAATTTGGATCCGATCGGTCCAGATTTGAATATAGCTGCCATATAGACCGATCTCTCGATTTAAGGTTTTCCGCCCTTAAAAGGCGCAGTTATTATCCGATTTTGCCAAAATTTGGGACAGTGAGTTGTATTAGGCCCTTCGACATCTTTCTTTAATTTGGCCTAGATCGGTCCAGATTTGGATATAGCTCCCATATAGACCGATCTCTCGATTTAAGGTCTTGGGCCCATAAAAGGCGCAGTTATTGTCCGATTTTGCTGAAATTTGGAACAGTGAGTTGTGTTAGGCCTTTCGATATCCTTCGTCAATTTGGCCCAGATCGGTCCAGATTTGAATATAGCTGCCATATAAACCGATCTCTCGATTTAAGGTCTTGCGCCCTTAAAAGGCGCAGTTATTGTCCGATGTCGCCGAAATTTGGGGTTGTAAGTTGCGTTAAGCCCTTCAACGATATTTTTCATTTTGGGCTAGATCGGTCCAGATTTGGATATAGCTCCCATATAGACCGATCTCTCGATTTAAGGTCTTGGGCCCATAAAAGGCGCAGTTATTGTCCGATTTTGCTGAAATTTGGAACAGTGCGATCCGTTAGACCACTACACATCGCTCTTCAATTTGGCCCAAATCGGTCCAGATTAAGATATAGTTTCCATATTGGCCGATACCTCGATTTAAGTTTTTGGGCCCTTAAAAGGCGCATTTATTGTCCGATGTCGTCGAAATTTGGGACAGTGAGTTGTGTTAGGCCTTTCGACATCCTTCTTCAATTTGGATCCGATCGGTCCAGATTTGAATATAGCTGCCATATAGACCGATCTCTCGATTTAAGGTTTTGCGCCCTTAAAAGGCGCAGTTATTATCCGATTTTGCCAAAATTTGGGACAGTGAGTTGTATTAGGCCCTTCGACATCTTTCTTTAATTTGGCCTAGATCGGTCCAGATTTGGATATAGCTCCCATATAGACCGATCTCTCGATTTAAGGTCTTGGGCCCATAAAAGGCGCAGTTATTGTCCGATTTTGCTGAAATTTGGAACAGTGAGTTGTGTTAGGCCTTTCGATATCCTTCGTCAATTTGGCCCAGATCGGTCCAGATTTGAATATAGCTGCCATATAGACCGATCTCTCGATTTAAAGTCTTGGGCCCATAAAAGGCGCAGTTTTTGTCCGATGTCATCGAAATTTGGGGTTGTAAGTTGCGTTAAACCCTTCAACGTTATTTTTCATTTTGGGCTAGATCGGTCCAGATTTGGATACAGCTCCCATATAGACCGATCTCTCGATTTAAGGTCTTGGGCCCATAAAAGGCGCAGTTATTGTCCGATGTCGTCGAAATTTGGGACAGTGAGTTAGGTTAGGCCCCTCGACATTTTTCTGCAATATGGCACAGATCGATCCAGATTTCGCTATAGCTGCCATATAGACCGATCTCTCGATTTAAGGTTATAGGCCCATAAAAGGCGCATTTATTGTCAGAATTCGGCGAAATTTGGAACAGTGAGTTGAATTAGGTTTTTCGACATCTTTTTGCAATTTGGTCCAGATCGGTTCAGATTTGGCTATAACTGCTTTATAGACCGATCTCTCGATTTTAAGTCTTGGCCCCATAAAAGGCACATTTATAATCCGATTTCGCTCAAATTTGACTTAGTGACTTGTGTTAGGCTGTTCGGCACATTTATAATCCTATTTCGCTCAAATTTGAAATTTTGACTTTTGTTAGGCTTTTCAACATCCGTGTCGTATATGGTTCAGATCGTTCTATATTTGGATATGGCTACCAAAAAGACCAATATTTTGTTCTGCAAAATTGAACAATGACTTGAATATAGACCACTAATATTCATGTCAAATTTGTTTCAAATCGGACCATAAGCTGCTATGGAGGCATAAATTATGCATTTTCCCCTGGATTCTGACGAAAGGTGGTTTATATGTATAGCCGAGGTGGTGGGTATCCAAACTTCGGCCCGGCCGAACTTTACACTTTTTTACTTGTTTTTTTTTTTTGTTTCCTTCTGCTATTTTCTGCATCAAATTTGAGCAAATTTGTGTCTTAGGTTTTTTGCTTTGTTTATATTTTTGAAAAAATTTGTGTCTCAACCACCTAACCAAAAAACTTATTTCTTACAATTTTCTGAGGAAAAAGTTAGTGAATTTTATTTACAAATATAAATTTCCTTGTTTCTTAAATCTTTTGATTTAATTCCATAAAAAACAAATTTAAAAATAAAATAAATTTTTCTTCCAGATTTGTAAACGAAAACCGATTCTCCCAATTTCAATAGGCTTTGCCTCTAGTCCAAAAAGATACCTGGTCCTAATTTGAAGACATAATTGTGACCTGTGCTTTGTACACAAATTAACAAGGACAGTAAGACAGACGGATGGATGGACTGACAAGCGGACGAATCTATCTTCCCTTTACCCCAGTGGCGACCTGTCATAACGCCCAAGTGGTTATAAGGCCCAAAATCAATTTTGGGCGTTAAGACCGCCCACGCCGCGGTCATATGGTTCAAAATGAAATTGAGAGTTAAGAACGCCCAAATAAAAAAATTGGGAGAAATCGCCCAATTTTGATACCCATTACCATCGGATGGGGGTATACTAATCGAGTCATTCCGTTTGTAACACCAAATCTCAAATGTTCGTTTCTCAAGTTGTTTGTTTCGTTCTACAAACAATAAGTGGTTGATTTTTTACTATCGAGTTCGTGTCTTAAGTCTTTTGTTTTTGTTCTACTGTATCTAAGAGCAGGAAGTTTGTTTCTTAAGTCTTTTGTTTCAGTTCATATTTGAGCTTTGTTAAGCCTTTAAAATTTATATTTTTCACAGTAAAATTTCTTGCTAATTCGAAAGAGTGTTCTGCCTACAACCAGCTAACCAAAACAATTATTTCCTGCCCTTTCGTTTAAGATATTAAATTTCATTCCCTTAACAAATGAAAACTATTAAATACTTTTCCTTTCTTTTACTTTTTTTATCATAAAATAAATCATATAACAATTACTAACATGTCATTTCTTTTGCTCTTTCTGTAGCGGTAATTCATGACAATGGGTGTCTTAGTTTACCACTTTGCACATCTCTCAACAATTTGCAATTGAATCTCTTGTTTATTTATTTGTAGTTTTTTTTTTATTATTAAATATTATACTTATTGTTGTTGTTCATAGTTTTGAAAATTTTTTAAGTAGACATTTCATTGTAAAGTCTCTTTGCGGGTTTTTAATGTCATTGCATGCGGATCTTCAGCTTCACAGTGTCCATGATTTGGAGAGTGTGACTTGGGTACATGCAATGATGATTGCATGATGAGTGATGTCTTGTCTATTTTTATATGAAATCATTTTTTTTGCCATGCCAAAAAAAAAAAAAAAAATATCGTAAAGCAACACAGCCCCATTTTTTTTGGTATCAAAATTACTTTGTTGTTTTTGGTGAATTAATTCATTGGTACTGGATCTTTAGTTTTGACAACTGAATTGTTAGAAAAAATTCAAAGACTTACTTAATTTTACGATACTTGTAGCAGGAAAATAATGAAGACAAAGCCATTACAAAGATATATCCATGAAAAATGTACCATCGTTAAGAAAAACTAGTTACCTGAAAATAAAAAAAAAAAAAAAACAATAACAGTTTTAATATGAGGTGTTATAAACTTAAAATAAATAACGAAAATTTGATTGATAAAAGGTGAACTAAAGCGATGATCATTATATTTTCCCATAAAAAACGAAATTTACGGAAATCATCCAAAATCAAAATTTCATTTACAAGAAAATTTTGTCAAAATTTTATTTCTATAGAAAATTTTGTCAAAATTTCATTTCTATAAAAAATGTTATCAAAATTTTATTTTTTTAGAAAATTTTATCAAAATTGTATTTCTATAGAAAATTTTGTCAAAATTTTATTTCTATAGAAAATTTTGTCAAAATTTTATTTCTATAGAAAATTTTGTCAAAATTTTATTTCTATAGAAAATTTTGTCAAAATTTTATTTCTATAGAATTTATTTTAATTTAATTTTAATTTTATTTTTTTAGAAAATTTTATCAAAATTGTATTTTTATAGAAAATTTTGTCAAAATTTTATTTCTATAGAAAATTTTGTCAAAATTTTATTTCTATAGAAAATTTTGTCAAAATTTTATTTCTATAAAAAATTTTGTCAAAATTTTATTTCTATAGAAAATTTCGTCAAAATTTTATTTCTATAGAAAATTTTGTCAAAATTTTATTTTTATAGAAAATTATGTCAAAATTTTATTTGTATAGAAAATTTTGTCAAAATTTTATTTTTATAGAAAATTCTGTCAAAATTTTATTTTTATAGAAAATTCTGTCAAAATTTTATTTTTATAGAAAATTTTGTCAAAATTTTATTTTTATAGAAAATTTTGTCAAAATTTTATTTTTATAGAAAATTTTGTCAAAATTTTATTTTTATAGAAAATTTTGTCAAAATTTTATTTCTATAGAAAATTTTGTCAAAATTTTATTTGTATAGAAAATTTTGTCAAAATTTTATTTTTATAGAAAATTCTGTCAGAATTTTATTTTTATAGAAAATTTTGTCAAAATTTTATTTTTATAGAAAATTTTGTCAAAATTGTATTTTTATAGAAAATTTTGTCAAAATTTTATTTTTATAGAAAATTTTGTCAAAATTTTATTTTTATAGAAAATTTTGTCAAAATTTTATTTTTATAGAAAATTTTGTCAAAATTTTATTTTTATAGAAAATTTTGTCAAAATTTTATTTCTATAGAAAATTTTGTCAAAATTTTATTTTTATAGAAAATTCTGTCAAAATTTTATTTTTATAGAAAATTTTGTCAAAATTTTATTTCTATAGAAAATTTTGTCAACATTTTATTTCTTTAGAAAATTTTGTCAAAATTTTATTTTTATAGAAAATTTTGTCAAAATTTTATTTTTATAGAAAATTTTGTCAAAATTTTTTTTCCATAGAAAATTTTGTCTAAATTTTATTTCTATAGAAAATTTTGTCAAAATTTTATTTCTATAGAAAATTTTGTCAAAATTTTATTTTTATAGAAAATTTTTGTCGAATATGTATTTCTATAGAAAATTTTGTCAAAATTTTATTTCTATAGAAAATTTTTTTAAAATTTTGTCAAAATTTTATTTCTGCCAAAAATTTTGACACCCAAAAATTGGTCCCAAAAGCGGGTATTAATTTCGTGCTCTTCTCCCCAATACCTTTCATTTGAGCTCCACATTGACATGGTCGATAAATATGTCCGATTTAGGGGTGTTTTGGGGAGTGGGGTGGTCCCCCAAACACTTTGCTTTGAAAATAAATCAGCATCGTGCTCTACTCTGAAATATCATATTTGAACCCCATATTGCCATTGGCCTCAACATTAGATATCAAATTCGTATTCTAATCTCAAATACCTTTTATTTGAGCTTCTCATTGCAAAAGTCAGCAAATATGTCCGTTTTGAGGGGTGAGCCCTAAAAACTATCAACATCGAGCTCCACTCTCTTTGAGCACTAAATTGTCATGGTGAGCAAATACGTCCTATTTGGGGGTTGCTATGGCGTTGGATGTCCCCTAGACAGTTGATTCTGAATGTTGATATCAGATTCGTGCTCTACACCCAAATATCTCTCATTTGAGTCCCGTTTTTCCATATTCGGCAAACATGCCCGATTTGGGTGGTGGTTTGGGGGATGAGGCGGCCACTGAGTGACTTGGCACCGAAAATACATTAGACCCGTGGCCTCCTCGAAAACAACTTTTATTTGAGTCCCAAATTACAATAGTCAGCAAATACTTCCCATTGTCAATTTTCCCGGTAAACATGTCCGTTCGGGTGGGTTTTGGGATGGAACGCCCCACCCCAACCCCCCCAAGTTATTTGACCCCAACATTTTATACCAATTTGGTACTTTTGTGGTACTATAAAGTGGCATACAAAATTTCGCTTAAATCTGGCGTTTTTGAAAATTTTGGTAAGGGGAAGGGTAAACGACCCTCCCCCCCCTTGGATATCAAAAAATTTAGTACCCTATTTTCTTGAAATTTCATGAAAATCGGTTCAGTCGTTTTTGAGTCTATATGGAAAGGACAACCAAACAGACAGATCAATCACCAAACAAACAAAAAAAAAAAGCTCAATAATTTCATTTTTATATAAAATATATTTTCTAAATTTTTTATTTACACTATTTTTTCAAAATTTTATTTCAATTGAAAATTTTGTCAACATTTAATTTCTATATAAATTTTTTTTTTAGAAAATTTTGTAAAATTTTTATTTCTATAGGAAATTTTTTTATAATTTTATGAAGATGCATTGCGTATCAGAAATCATGATCCATTAGACAGTTAAAGTGTTTTAAAAAAAGAAAAACACTCACATGCTCAACTTTTATAAGTTTTTTTGCTATGCTATTCTTTGAATAGAAAGCATTGAATACGATCTCGAGCTAAAAGATGGCGTTCTATATCAAATTTTCTTGAAATATTTTTACTCACATTTTTTCTAAAATTCAGGTTTTTGAGTTCTCATAAGTCTCTTGGCAACATTTTTCGGTGCAACAATTTTCGAGAGTAGGCCTTTTGAAAAATCAAGGTTAGAGAGTAGGTTGTGTTCATGCATGCACAAAAGGATTTGCGCTTGTGTCTTAAGTCTTTTGTTTGTGCTCGTGTCTTAAGTCTTTTGTTTGAACATCGAAAACTGAGGGTTTTGAAGCATGGGGTACGTAGATAACAAGAAGAGAGGACACTACCCATGGGGGATGGATGAGGAGTGCCCTCTCTTGTTGACAAAATGTTTATGAATTGCGTAAAATGTGTTCGTGTCTTAAGTCTTTTGTTTGTATATCGAAATTTGAGGGTTTTGAAACATTGTGAGAGCGTCCTCTCTTCATGTTATCTACGTAGGAGTTGACAAAATGTTCATGTTACACACAAATTGTTGTGTGTTCGTGTCTTAAGTCTTTTGTTTCCTTTTTATCTCTTCTTATAAAATTTTTTATCTCTTCTTTCAAATTTTCTTGAAATATTTTTACTCACTTTTTTTCCATTTTTTGAGTTCTAATAAGTCTCTATGCAACATTTTTCCTAAATTCGGTGCAACAATCTTCGAGAGATGGCGTTTTGAAAAATCAAGGTTAGAGAGTGGGTTGTGTTCATGCATGCATAAAAGGATTTGTGCTTGTGTCTTAAGTCTTTTGTTTGAATATCGAAATTTGAGAGTTTTAAAGCATTTTAAAGAAGAGAAGACACTCCCCATGGGAGTGTACCAGGGAGAACGTCCCCTCTTCTTGTTATCTACTTAGGAGTTGACAAAATATGTATGGATTCCGCAAACAAATTGTGTTCGTGTCTTAAGTCTTTTGTTTGTATATCGAAAACTGAGGTTTTTGAAGCATTGTGAGAGCGTCCTCTCTTCATGTTATCCACGTAGGAGTTGACAAAATGTTCATGTTACACACAAATTGTTGTGTGTTCGTGTCTTAAGTCTTTTGTTTGTTTTTTTTTCCCTTCTCATATATTTAAATTTTTTCTTAGCTCAATTGTAACTGAAAATTTCTCCATTTTATAAACTAACCTCGTTATTATTTCACTTGCGATCACTTGGCATTGCGTGTGAAAGATAATATCTATCAGTTTGAACCAAATGTGTTCATAATAATTTGTAATGTTTGGCTTCCGAAAAAAATAAATGCTAGAGATAGAGCCTAAGTGTGAGTACACAGAGGTACGTGGGTACGCATACGGTAAACCATCATCAAAAAGTTAATCGTAGAAAAGAAAACTTTAAATTAAATGAGTGAATGAATTTCAAAGTTAATTTTATAGAAAGAAAGGAAACAAAAAAATGTTGAGAAATGGTCTGGGAACATATTCAATAATTTCGGAAGATTTAAAAAAAATTTCATTATGGATAATAAGATTGAGGGGGAACTTGACCTGATACAAAAACTGAAAAATGCTAGAAAAATTTGTAACAAAATTTCTATTGTTACCTAAACATTGTAAATAAGTTTCAGTTGTTTCTTTTACAGTTTTCTATTAACAAAAAGAGCAAATCAATTATCATAAAACAAATTTTGGGGGACATTGTTGTTTATGCTTGGGGTATTTTAAAAAAATTAAACTTAACTACCGTTATGACCACACAAACAAAAAATAAATCAAATCTCATATAACGTTTGACCTTTTTTAAGGTAATTGGTTTCTTTTTGGAGTACGTGAATTTTAAGGGGACTTTTGGGCTATACTGTTTGCTTTGGGCTTGGAAGTGGTTCAACAAAATTTAATTTAATGATTAAGCATATGTAACGGAAATTACTTAAAATAGCACAATTTATTGCCTTTTTTTATTTGAACAATTTTGCCTAAGTGCTTTGTTATGTGTCGCTTTGCCTCAGTGTTCCGCTGTACTTCTTAAATGTTTGATTGTTTACAAATATTAACGCCTTTTTTTGGCTTATTTGCTTTAATGGCTTGGTCTGAGGTAAAGTTTGTTAATGTCTTGGTCACTCTGTGAAAATTAGATAACACATGGTGAATGAAGAAAAGCGACAATTTGTATTTTTTTTTTTTTGAAACCAGATCAAGGTTACATCCATTTGTTGATAGTTTAACTATGTTATCTTATTCATTTGTATTTTTTGGTATGAAAAATGACTTGGACTATTATTGGGAAGATATTGGAAATGTATGTTTGAAGGGGGGAGTGTTTTCTTTAGAAATTGTCAAAAAAATGTATAAAGACTACAAGAAAAACAATGGAGACAATTACTTAATTTACTGGGAAATCAACTAAGTTTTAGCAGAATTTAATTTTTACAGAAAATTTTATCAAACATTTATATGTATAGAAAATTTTTGTTAATATGACAGTTCTACAGAAAAAGTTGTTTATTTTCTTAAGGAAGATGTGACAAAATGTTATTATTGCAAAAAATTATATAAAATTTTTATTTTTTTGATTTGGATATCAGATTCTAATTCTACTCGCAAATACCTTTTATTTGAGCGCCAAATTGACATAACGAGTAAATAAAGGGTGATTTTTTTGAGGTTAGGATTTTCATGCATTAGTATTTGACAGATCACGTGGGACTTCAGACATGGTGTCAAAGAGAAAGATGCTCAGTATGCTTTGACATTTCATCATGAATAGACTTACTAACGAGCAACGCTTGCAAATCATTGAATTTTATTACCAAAATCAGTGTTCGGTTCGAAATGTGTTCATTCATGTGTTCAGCGATGAGGCTCATTTCTGGTTGAATGGCTACGTAAATAAGCAAAATTGCCGCATTTGGAGTGAAGAGCAACCAGAAGCCGTTCAAGAACTGCCCATGCATCCCGAAAAATGCACTGTTTGGTGTGGTTTGTACGCTGGTGGAATCATTGGACCGTATTTTTTCAAAGATGCTGTTGGACGCAACGTTACGGTGAATGAACACATTTCGAACCGAACACTGATTTTGGTAATAAAATTCAATGATTTGCAAGCGTTGCTCGTTAGTAAGTCTATTCATGATGAAATGTCAAAGCATACTGAGCATCTTTCTCTTTGACACCATGTCTGAAATCCCACGTGATCTGTCAAATACTAATGCATGAAAATCCTAACCTCAAAAAAATCACCCTTTAGTTCCTGTTTATGGGGTGTTTTGGGGAAGAGGTAGAACCCCTAGAAACTTGGTCCGGAAAGTGGATATCAATTTCCTGCTCTACATTCAAATATCATTTATTTCAACCGTATATTGCCATTGCCCCCAAAATCACAAAATCTAATCACAAACACCTTTCATTTAAACCCCATATTGCAAAAGTCAGCAATTATGTCTGGTTTGGGGTATGGACCCTAAAGGCCATCATTATCGAGCTACACTCTCTTTAAGACTCAAATTTTGATGGTGAGCAAATACGTCCTATTTGGGGGTAATTATGGAGGTGCGACGTCCCCGAAACAGTTTGTCGTATGTGTTTACAAAAATTCGTGGTCTACTCCCAAATACCTTTCATTTGAGCCCCATATTTATAAAGTGGGAAAACAAGTCCGGTTTATGGGGTGTTTTAGGTATGGGGCGACCACTCAGTGACTTGGTCATGAAAATGTATATCAGATTCGTATTTTACTCTAAAATACCTCTTATTTGAGCCCCATATTGCAATGGTCAGCAAATATGTCCTATTTGGCGGATGTTATGGGGGTGGGGTGGCCCTATGGATTTTACTTTCAATGACCTCAGTTCAGTCCCATATTTCCATAGACGGCAAAAGTTGTCCTATTTGGAGGATGGGGCGGCCACTCAGTGATTTCGCACTCAAAATATATATCCGATTCGTGTTCTACTCTAAAAATACCTTTTATTTGAACCCCACATTGACATGGTCAGCAAATACGTCATATTCGGATGGTGTAATGGATGTGTAGGTGGCCCCATAGACACTTTTTCCGAATATTCGATTCGATTCATATCAGATTCGTAGGGAAGGGATAAAACCCTAGAAACTTGGTCCCACATTTGGATATCAGATTCGTATTGTATTCGCAAATAGCTTTTATTTGAGCTCTATATTGCCATGGTCGATAAATATGTCTCATTTAGGGGTGTCTTGGGGCTAGAGTGGTCCCCCAAACACTTGGTCCTAAAATTGGATATCTGATAGGTTTTCTACTCTTAAATACCTTTCATTTGAGTCCCATATTGTCGCGATTAGTCTATATAAATATTTGGTAGGTTTTGGGGGTGGGTCGGCCCCCCTAGGTACCCCATCCGAAATTTGAATACTAAACGTTGGCTTTTAGGCAACTATAAAAGGACACATAAAATTTCGCTTATATCGCACCCCCCATCTTCGAGATCTGGTGTTTTTCTATTTTAGGGTAAGGGGGAGGGTCCGCCCCTCTTTAGATATAAACAAATTTAGTACCCTATTTTTACCATAGGTCCATAATGCACCAACTGTGAACATTTCAAGAAAATCAGTTCAGCCGTTTTTGAGTCTAAACGAAACACACAAACAAACACAAATTAATTTTTATACCCTACACCACAACTGTGGCACAGGGTGCATCCCAAAAGGAAGAGAGATAGACCCATTGAAAAGTATACCGGTCGACTCAGAATCGCTTTCTGATTCGATTTAGCTATGCCCGTCTGTACGTCTCTCTGTCCCTGTTATTTGTGTACAAATTACAAGTCGCAATTTTCATCAGATCGTCTTAAAATTTGGTACATGCAAGTTTTTCAACCTAGAGACGAAGTCTATAGAAATTGGAAAAAATCGATTCAGATTTGGATATAGCTCCCATATATATCTTCGTCCGATTTAGAGAAATGTTGCTAAAAAGTTCTCATTTGTTAACCGATTCCCTCGAAATTTAACAAGAAGGTTTTCCTCTTGACTTTCGACATTACTGGTGAGTTTCATAAAAATCGGTTCAGATTTAGACATAGCTCTCATATATAAATATAGCCCGATTTTCACTCTTAGAGCCACTGCAAGCACATTTATTGACCAATCTTGCCAAAATTTTGCACAGCGCTTTTTTCGACGACTACTACAATATTTAAGAATTTTGGTTGAAATCGGTTCAAATTTTGATATAGCTCCCATATATATGTTCGTCCGATTTTGAGAAATATTGCAATAATTTGCTCACTTGTTAACCGATTCTCTCGAAATTTGGCAGGAAGGATATCCTCATGACTCTAAATATTACTGGCGAATTCCATAGAAATCGGTTCAGATTTAGATATGGTTCCCATATATATGTTCATCCGATTTGCAGTAATATTGCAATAATGTGGTCATTTGTTAACCGATTCTCTTGAAATTTGGCAGGAAGAATTTTCTCTTGACACTCGATATTAATGGTGAGTTTCATAGAAATCGGTTCAGATGTAGATATAGCTCTCATATATATAACGCCCGATTTTCACTTCTAGAACCACTGCATGCCCATTTATTGATCAATCTTGCCAAAATTTTGCACAACGCTTTCCTCGACCGCTACCACAACATGTGTAATATTTGATGGAAATCGGTTCAGATTTTGATATAGCTCCCATATATATGTTCATCCGATTTGCAGTAATATTGCAATAATGTGGTCATTTGTTAACCGATTCTCTCGAAATTTAGCGGGAAGAATTTTCTCTTGACTCTCGATATTACTGATGAGTTTTATAGAAATCGGTTCAGATTTAGATATAGCTCTCATATAAATATCGCCCGATTTTCACTTCTAGAACCACTGCATGCCCATTTATTGACCAATCTTGCCAAAATTTTTCACAACGCTTTCTTGGCTCGAAATTTGATTGGGATTGTTTAATAATTCATCTGAAACCATCCGCCGGGGTCCATAGAAATTGGTTCAGAATGAGATATAGGTTCTACTGTGTGCCTAAAGGGTAGGTGTAGGGCTTTATATAGTCGGCACGGCCGGACTTTTGCCTTTCCTTACTGGTTATACATAAGATATTCTTCCAGAAAGAAAGAACATTTAAAGAAAATTTTGTTGGAATTGTATTTTTAGATAAATATTCAATATTTATAGAAAATTTTATACATATTTTATTTCTTAAGAAAAATTTTATAGATATTTTTTGGTTTTTTTTATAAAAAAAGATTAAAAAATATTTTTCCTTAAAAAAATTTCAAAATTTTGTCAAAAATTTTGTTCTATTCAATAGTATCTCGGGACCATATGCTGCCTTTTTCTTTCTTTTTTTTTTTTTTTTGCTGCTTAAATTCAATTTACCTTAAAAATCCCTTTGGCATGTTACATGTTAGCTAACGAAATAATTTTGCCACACGAAATTTGTCGCATTTCCCTTGGTTACGTATGATCGTGATATGAAATTAGGTCTGGGAAAATATTCAAATTGCAGCTAAATCGTTTTTATACCAACTTAAAATTAAACTTGTTTTCATTACTAGGCAATTAAATTACAACAAAAGCCAGAGAATTGCTCACTAAAATAGAGTAAAAAATAAAATAGTTAATGTTATCAAATCTTCACATGGTGGCGACCAAAAAAAAAAAAAAATCACAAAAAGTGCCTCATATGTAGGTTATGCATAAAATGCGTATTTTGGGGACCATATACCCCCTGGAAAAATTAAATATCAAGCAGCAGATATACTTATCATGTGGCAACTTAAATCCCATTTATAAATGAGTTGAGTTTTTAATGACAAATATTTACTAATAATTTTTTTTTTGATATGCGTTCATGCCAAAGGGAACTGATGTTATCCCAGACTATAATTAAACACAAACTTGCTGAAATATGGTACGTTTTTCTTATCATTTGTTGGTATTTGTGGTGTTTTTTAAAACGTTTTTGAATAATTTGCCTTATGCATCAATGAAAATAGAAGTCACATCAAAAAATGTTTTTGTATAGTGATACCCTCTATAAAAAAATGAAGATGCTACAGCCATGTCGACCTTCAAATACGCATGTTGCCACTTGAAGGTATGCAACTTGCAAAATTACATGCTCAAAACTTTTGGCACATAATCTGCAACACAATGTTGGCAATTTTTAGTTTGCAAAACTGGTTTCATGAAATCAGAAACAATAAAAAAATACATATTTTATCTCAAGTTTTCAAAAATTTTGTTTAGTATACGGAATGGACTAAATTATTTTACTTGTAAAAATTTCATATCTTAAGAAAATTCTGTCAAAATTTTATTTCTATAGAAAATTTTCTCAAAATTTTATTTCTATAGAAAATTTTCTCAAAATTTTATTTCTATAGAAAATTTTCTCAAAATTTTATTTCTATAGAAAATTTTCTCAAAATTTTATTTTTATAGAAAATTTTCTCAAAATTTTATTTCTATAGAATTTTTTCTCAAAATTTTATTTCTATAGAAAATTTTCTCAAAATTTTATTTCTATAGAAAATTTTGTCAAAATTTTATTTCTATAGAAAATTTTGTCAAAATTTTATTTCTATAGAAAATTTTCTCAAAATTTTATTTCTATAGAAAATTTTCTCAAAATTTTATTTCTATAGAAAATTTTCTCAAAATTTTATTTCTATAGAAAATTTTCTCAAAATTTTATTTCTATAGAAAATTTTCTCAAAATATTATTTCTATAGAAAATTTTCTCAAAATTTTATTTCTATAGAAAATTTTCTCAAAATTTTATTTCTATAGAAAATTTTCTCAAAATTTTATTTCTATAGAAAATTTTCTCAAAATTTTATTTCTATAGAAAATTTTGTCAAAATTTTATTTCTATAGAAAATTTTGTCAAAATTTTATTTCTATAGAAAATTTTGTCAAAATTTTATTTCTATAGAAAATTTTGTCAAAATTTTATTTCTATAGAAAATTTTGTCAAAATTTTATTTCTATAGAAAATTTTGTCAAAATTTTATTTCTATAGAAAATTTTCTCAAAATTTTATTTCTATAGAAAATTTTGTCAAAATTTTATTTCTATAGAAAAATTTCTCAAAATTTTATTTCTATAGAAAATTTTCTCAAAATTTTATTTCTATAGAAAATTTTCTCAAAATTTTATTTCTATAGAAAATTTTCTCAAAATTTTATTTCTATAGAAAATTTTCTCAAAATTTTATTTCTATAGAAAATTTTCTCAAAATTTTATTTCTATAGAAAATTTTCTCAAAATTTTTTTTCTATAGAAAATTTTCTCAAAATTTTATTTCTATAGAAAATTTTCTCAAATTTTTATTTCTATAGAAAATTTTCTCAAAATTTTATTTCTATAGAAAATTTTCTCAAAATTTTATTTCTATAGAAAATTTTCTCAAAATTTTGTTTCTATAGAAAATTTTCTCAAAATTTTATTTCTATAGAAAATTTTCTCAAAATTTTATTTCTATAGAAAATTTTCTCAAAATTTTATTTCTAAAGAAAATTTTCTCAAAATTTTATTTCTATAGAAAATTTTCTCAAAATTTTATTTCTATAGAAAATTTTCTCAAATTTTTATTTCTATAGAAAATTTTCTCAAAATTTTTTTTTCTATAGAAAATTTTCTCAAAATTTTATTTCTATAGAAAATTTTCTCAAAATTTTATTTCTATAGAAAATTTTCTCAAAATTTTATTTCTATAGAAAATTTTGTCAAAATTTTATTTCTATAGAAAATTTTCTCAAAATTTTATTTCTATAGAAAATTTTCTCAAAATTTTATTTCTATAGAAAATATTCTCAAAATTTTATTTCTATAGAAAATTTTCTCAAAATTTTATTTCTATAGAAAATTTTCTCAAAATTTTATTTCTATAGAAAATTTTCTCAAAATTTTATTTCTATAGAAAATTTTCTCAAAATTTTATTTCTATAGAAAATTTTCTCAAAATTTTATTTCTATAGAAAATTTTCTCAAAATTTTATTTCTATAGAAAATTTTCTCAAAATTTTATTTCTATAGAAAATTTTCTCAAAATTTTATTTCTATAGAAAATTTTGTCAAAATTTTATTTCTATAGAAAATTTTGTCAAAATTTTATTTCTATAGAAAATTTTGTCAAAATTTTATTTCTATAGAAAATTTTCTCAAAATTTTATTTCTATAGAAAATTTTGTCAAAATTTTATTTCTATAGAAAATTTTGTCAAAATTTTATTTCTATAGGAAAATTTCTCAAAATTTTATTTCTATAGAAAATTTTCTCAAAATTTTATTTCTATAGAAAATTTTCTCAAAATTTTATTTCTATAGAAAATTTTCTCAAAATTTTATTTCTATAGAAAATTTTCTCAAAATTTTATTTCTATAGAAAATTTTCTCAAAATTTTATTTCTATAGAAAATTTTCTCAAAATTTTATTTCTATAGAAAATTTTCTCAAAATTTTTTTTCTATAGAAAATTTTCTCAAAATTTTATTTCTATAGAAAATTTTCTCAAATTTTTATTTCTATAGAAAATTTTCTCAAAATTTTATTTCTATAGAAAATTTTCTCAAAATTTTATTTCTATAGAAAATTTTCTCAAAATTTTGTTTCTATAGAAAATTTTCTCAAAATTTTATTTCTATAGAAAATTTTCTCAAAATTTTATTTCTATAGAAAATTTTCTCAAAATTTTATTTCTAAAGAAAATTTTCTCAAATTTTTATTTCTATAGAAAATTTTCTCAAAATTTTTTTTTCTATAGAAAATTTTCTCAAAATTTTATTTCTATAGAAAATTTTCTCAAAATTTTATTTCTATAGAAAATTTTCTCAAAATTTTATTTCTATAGAAAATTTTGTCAAAATTTTATTTCTATAGAAAATTTTCTCAAAATTTTATTTCTCTGTTAGGGTATTGTTGACCTGGTTTAAAATTCTTGTAATTTTGTTGTATTGTATCGGCTATAGGTCCATTAAAACACAAATATTTAAGGTTTTTTTTTTTTTCTTTTATTTTTCTCCAATATTTCGGTAGACTCCGTCTACCATTTTCAAGGCTAGTTGTATTTAAATAAAAAAACAGAAAAACACAAATTTTAGTAAAAACGAATCACACAATAAAAACAGAAAAACAATAATTTTTAAGAAACTTTAATTCCTATTACATTTAATGAGTTGTTACACGAACTATTGTCTGTTGGCAACTAAATGTTCTCTTCTGCTGTGCTTGTTGACTGTGTGGCGGTATACCTTCGCGCAGCTTTCTATATCTTTCTTGAAATTCATTCTCTCGTCAGGCGGTAAGTCGATGATATGCAACATCTCGAGAGTGAATCTTCGTCTGTAATTGTTCTCTTGAGCTAAGATGTCCACATCGTTGAGGTTTGGCTTATGACCAGTCAATGCACAGTGGGCTGCTAGTGCAGTTTTCTGCTCGATTGGTCTATTATTGGCTTTTTGGTCAGATTTATGTGCAGATAACCTAGTTTTCAATTTCGTCATGGTAGTGCCAATATATGCCATCGGGCATATATTGGACTTGTCGCCGTTACATCTAATTTTATATACCACGTTTGATTTCTCCTCATTTTTAATTTTACATTTTGTCTTGCTGAATAATTCATTCACAGTTTTGCCTGTTTTTAATGCGAGATGGTATTTGTCCTTGTCGTATAGATTTGATTTGCCAAATCTTTCGGAGAATCCTTGTATGTATGTTAGCGATTTATAAATTTTTCCTTTTGTAGGCTGCTCTCCGTCTATGATTTTTCCAAGACGTTCCTTGGCCTTGCCTAATAGTGAATTAATTGTCCAATTAGGGAAGTCGTTGGCTCTAAGAATTGCCTTTATTTTCCTCTCATTGTCAGGATGAAAGTCTGGATCACTAATGCTAAATACTCTTCTTATAAAATTCGTTGCTGTGTTTGTTATTACTCTCTTGTGGTGTTTAGAGTAAAAATTGATTAATCTTCCGGAAGCCGTCGATTTTTGATACCAATCTATTTTTAGCTGGTTGCCATGTCTATAAACTACCGAGTCCAAATAAGGTAGTTTGCCATCATATTCTTCTTCCTTCGTAAATTGGATGTAGTTGTTGAAGGAGTTCAGAGTCTTCAGCGTCTCTGCCACGTCTGATTTCTTCAAAATCGCGAAAATGTCGTCTACATATTTTGTCAATATCTTAGGTTTTCTTATTTTGTCAAATGTGTTATTGAGAAGTTCCTCCATTACGATGTCAGCAATAATGGGTGAAGCGGGTGATCCCATTGGCATTCCTCTAAGCTGTTCATACAACTTGTCATCGTATTTAAAATATCTGCTGTCCTTAATGCAGAATGTTAGAATTTCCTTGAAAATTTCCCTTGGAATATTGGTATATTTTTCAATCTCGTCCCATTTATTCTCAATTGTCTGGAGTGCTAAATTTATTGGAATACTTGGGAACAAGGACACCACGTCAAAAGATACTAAAACTTCGTCATTTTCTATGGTCATGTTCTTTATCTTAGCTTTAAAGTCCACTGCGTCTTTCACATTATATTTGGAATCCTTGGTGATATTTTTCAAAATATTCACTATGTACCTACATAGATGATAGGACGGCGCGTTTATTGATGAACATATTGGTCTCAACGGTGTACCTTCTTTATGGATCTTTGGGAGTCCATATATTCGAGGGGCCAATGCGGTCTTGCTGGTCAATTTATTCTTCTCCTGGATGCTGATAAGATTCAAGTTGTGAAGTTTATCCACCAATTTGTTGTTCCTTGTCTGTAGCCTAGATGTTGGGTCAATCTTTAAGCGCCTATACATACACATATCGTGTATTATTGCCTTCATTTTTTGCTCGTAGTCATCTTTGTACAAAGCCACTGTCTTTCCTCCCTTGTCTGCCGTTAAAATTAATAAATCCTCATTCTCCTTTAAATATTTTCTTGTTTGAGACACTGTGTCCACCACATATTTGTCTCTCATGCTCATCTTTGACTTTCGTAAGTGATCGTCTATCAATGTTGTAAGCTTGGTTCTTCCCATCTCCTGTTCCTCTCTATTCTCTATAGTTTGTACACACTCCTCTCCCTCTGCAATGACTTGCAAGAGTGGAAAGTTCTTGTTGGTGTGTGGGAGAGCGTGTTTCGGACCTAAAGAGAGAATCCATTGTACGTTCGTTGGTATCTCTCGCAAAATATGTAGACGACATTTTCGCGATTTTGAAGAAATCAGACGTGGCAGAGACGCTGAAGACTCTGAACTCCTTCAACAACTACATCCAATTTACGAAGGAAGAAGAATATGATGGCAAACTACCTTATTTGGACTCGGTAGTTTATAGACATGGCAACCAGCTAAAAATAGATTGGTATCAAAAATCGACGGCTTCCGGAAGATTAATCAATTTTTACTCTAAACACCACAAGAGAGTAATAACAAACACAGCAACGAATTTTATAAGAAGAGTATTTAGCATTAGTGATCCAGACTTTCATCCTGACAATGAGAGGAAAATAAAGGCAATTCTTAGAGCCAACGACTTCCCTAATTGGACAATTAATTCACTATTAGGCAAGGCCAAGGAACGTCTTGGAAAAATCATAGACGGAGAGCAGCCTACAAAAGGAAAAATTTATAAATCGCTAACATACATACAAGGATTCTCCGAAAGATTTGGCAAATCAAATCTATACGACAAGGACAAATACCATCTCGCATTAAAAACAGGCAAAACTGTGAATGAATTATTCAGCAAGACAAAATGTAAAATTAAAAATGAGGAGAAATCAAACGTGGTATATAAAATTAGATGTAACGGCGACAAGTCCAATATATGCCCGATGGCATATATTGGCACTACCATGACGAAATTGAAAACTAGGTTATCTGCACATAAATCTGACCAAAAAGCCAATAATAGACCAATCGAGCAGAAAACTGCACTAGCAGCCCACTGTGCATTGACTGGTCATAAGCCAAACCTCAACGATGTGGACATCTTAGCTCAAGAGAACAATTACAGACGAAGATTCACTCTCGAGATGTTGCATATCATCGACTTACCGCCTGACGAGAGAATGAATTTCAAGAAAGATATAGAAAGCTGCGCGAAGGTATACCGCCACACAGTCAACAAGCACAGCAGAAGAGAACATTTAGTTGCCAACAGACAATAGTTCGTGTAACAACTCATTAAATGTAATAGGAATTAAAGTTTCTTAAAAATTATTGTTTTTCTGTTTTTATTGTGTGATTCGTTTTTACTAAAATTTGTGTTTTTCTGTTTTTTTATTTAAATACAACTAGCCTTGAAAATGGTAGACGGAGTCTACCGAAATATTGGAGAAAAATAAAAGAAAAAAAAACCTTAAATATTTGTGTTTTAATGGACCTATAGCCGATACAATACAACAAAATTACAAAAATTTTATTTCTATAGAAAATTTTCTCAAAATTTTATTTCTATAGAAAATTTTCTCAAAATTTTATTTCTATAGAAAATTTTCTCAAAATTTTATTTCTATAGAAAATTTTCTCAAAATTTTATTTCTATAGAAAATTTTCTCAAAATTTTATTTCTATAGAAAATTTTCTCAAAATTTTATTTCTATAGAAAATTTTCTCAAAATTTTATTTCTATAGAAAATTTTCTCAAAATTTTATTTCTATAGAAAATTTTCTCAAAATTTTATTTCTATAGAAAATTTTCTCAAAATTTTATTTCTATAGAAAATTTTGTCAAAATTTTATTTCTATAGAAAATTTTGTCAAAATTTTATTTCTATAGAAAATTTTGTCAAAATTTTATTTCTATAGAAAATTTTCTCAAAATTTTATTTCTATAGAAAATTTTGTCAAAATTTTATTTCTATAGAAAATTTTGTCAAAATTTTATTTCTATAGGAAAATTTCTCAAAATTTTATTTCTATAGAAAATTTTCTCAAAATTTTATTTCTATAGAAAATTTTCTCAAAATTTTATTTCTATAGAAAATTTTCTCAAAATTTTATTTCTATAGAAAATTTTCTCAAAATTTTATTTCTATAGAAAATTTTCTCAAAATTTTATTTCTATAGAAAATTTTCTCAAAATTTTATTTCTATAGAAAATTTTCTCAAAATTTTATTTCTATAGAAAATTTTCTCAAAATTTTTTTTCTATAGAAAATTTTCTCAAAATTTTATTTCTATAGAAAATTTTCTCAAAATTTTATTTCTATAGAAAATTTTCTCAAAATTTTATTTCTATAGAAAATTTTCTTAAAATTTTATTTCTATAGAAAATTTTCTCAAAATTTTATTTCTATAGAAAATTTTCTCAAAATTTTATTTCTATAGAAAATTTTCTCAAAATTTTATTTCTATAGAAAATTTTCTCAAAATTTTATTTCTAAAGAAAATTTTCTCAAAATTTTATTTCTATAGAAAATTTTCTCAAAATTTTATTTCTATAGAAAATTTTCTCAAATTTTTATTTCTATAGAAAATTTTCTCAAAATTTTATTTATATAAAAAATTTTGTCAAAATTTTATTTCTATAGAAAATTTTCTCAAAATTTTATTTCTATAGAAAATTTTCTCAAAATTTTATTTCTATAGAAAATTTTCTCAAAATTTTATTTCTATAGAAAATTTTCTCAAAATTTTATTTCTATAGAAAATTTTCTCAATCTTTTATTTCTAAAGAAAATTTTCTCAAAATTTTATCTTTTTTTTTTTTTTTTGCCCCAAAGATATGGTCCCACATTTGGATATAAGTTTCGTATTCTACACCAAAATACATTTATTTGAACCCCATATTGCGCTGGTCAGTAAATAAATGCTGTTTGTGGGATGTTTCGGGGAAAATGCGGACCCCGTTATTGGTTTTCTAATCTCAAATGCCTTTCACTTGAGCCACATTTTGCGATGGTCGGTAAATTTGTACCCTTTTGGAGGGTGTTTTGGGGAAGGTGCAGTGTCCCAAATACATGGTCCCTCATTTGGATATGAGATTCGTATTCGTATTCCCTTATTTCAACCACATATTGCTTTGGTCAGTAAATAAATGCTGTTTGTGGGATGTGTTGGGGAAGGACTAGACCCCAGAAAATTGGTCCCGAAAGTGGGTATCAATTTCCTGCTCCACTGCCCAATACCTTTTATTTCAGCCCCACAATATCATGGTCGATAAATTTGTTCGATTTAGGGGTGTTTTGGGGAGTGGGGTGGTCACCCAAATACCTAGCCTTAAAAATATATCAGCATCGTGCTCTACTCTCAAATATCATTTATTTGAACCCCATATTGCCATTGGCCTCAAAATTGGATATCAAATTCGTTTTCTAATCTCAAATACCTTTCATTTAAACCCCTTATTGCAAAAGTCAGCGAATAGGTCCGGTTTGGGTAGGGCCCCAAAATATTATCAATATCGAACTTCACTCTCTTTAAGAGCCAAATTGGCATGGTGAGCAAATACGTCTTATTTGGGGGTCGTTATGGGGGTGGCACGTCCCCAAGACAGTTGGTCCCGAATGTTGATATCAGATTCGTGGTCTACTCCCAAATACTTTTCATTTGAGCCCCATACTTTCATAGTCGGCAAACATGTTCGGTTTGGGGGGTGTTTTGGGGGATGGGGTGGCCACTCAGTGACTTGGTCATGAAAATGTGTATCAGATTGGTGTTCTACTCTAAAATATCTCTTATTTGTGTCTCATATTGCAATGGCCAGCAAATACGTCCTATTGCGTTGCCCAAAAAGTAATTGCGGATTTTTTAAAAGAAAGTAAATGCATTTTTAATAAAACTTAGAATGAACTTTAATCAAATATACTTTTTTTACACTTTTTTTCTAAAGAAAGCTAAAAGTAACAGCTGATAACTGACAGAAGAAAGAATGCAATTACAGAGTCACAGCCTGTGAAAAAATTTGTCAACGCCGACTATATGAAAAATCCGCAATTACTTTTTGGGCAACCCATATTTCAGCATCATGCTCTACTCTCAAATATCATTTATTTGAACCCCATATTGCCATTGGCCTCAAAATTGGATATCAAATTCGTTTTCTAATCTCAAATACCTTTCATTTAACCCCCTTATTGCAAAAGTCAGCGAATAGGTCCGGTTTGGGGTAGGGCCCCAAAATATTATCAATATCGAACTCCACTCTCTCTAAAACCCAAAATGTCATGGTGAGCAAATACGTACTATTTGGGGGTCGTTACAGGGGTGGAACGTTCCCTAGACAGTTGTTCCCGAATGTTGATATCAGATTCGTGGTCTACTCCTAAATACTTTTTATTTGAGCCCCATACTTTCATAGTCGGCAAACATGTTCGGTTTGGGGGGGCGGCCACTCAGTGACTTGGCCCTGAAAATATATATCAAATTCGTGTCCTATTGAATATCAGATTCGAATTCTACACTCAAATACCTTTTATTTAAGCCGCATGTTGCCATGGTCAGCAAATAAGTCCTGTTTGGGAAGGGGGTGGTCCCCAGAAACTTGGTCCCACATTTGGATATCTGGTTTATATTCTATTCGCAAATACCTTTCGCTTGAGTCCCATAATGCCACGGTCGGTAAATATGTCCGATTTAGGGATGTTTTGTGGTTTGGGGTGGTCTCCCTAACACTTGGTCCGACAAATGGATTTCAGGTAAGTTTTCTAATCTTAAATACCTTTCATTTGAGTGCCATATTACCATTATCGGTAAATATGTCCAATTAGGGTGTATTTCGGGGCTTGGGGTGGTCCCCTAAACACTTGGTCCGACAAATGGATTTCAGATAAGTTTTCTAATCTTAAATACCTTTCATTGGAGGCCCATATTGTTGTGATTGGTCTACATAAATATTTGGTAGATTTTTGGGGGTGGGGCGGCCCACCCAAAATTTGAGGCCCATATTGTTGTGATTGGTCTATAAAAATATTTGTTAGATTTTTGGGGGTGGGGCGCCCCTCCCCCCCCCAAGGTACCCCATCCGAAATTTACATACCAAATTTTTGTTCTTAGGTTCTATAACAAAACAAGAAACAAAATTTTGCTTTATTCGCACCACCCATCTACGGGATCTGGCTTTTCTGAAAATTGGGTTAAGGGGGAGGGTCCGCCTCCCTTTTAGATATCAACAAAGGTAGTACCCTTTTTTCACCACGGGGTCATTATGCGTCATCTATGAAAATTTAAAGAAAATCGGTTTAGCCGTTTTTGAGCTTATAAGGAACAGATGGAACAAACAAACCAACTATCAAACACAAATTGACTTTTATAACCTCCGCCATTGGATGGGGGTATAATGACTTCGTCATTCTGTTTGTAACTCCTCGAAATATTCGTCTAAGATCCAACAGAGTATATATGTTGTTGATCGTCAAGTCCGTCCGTCTGTCCTTCCGTCCATCTATCCGCCTGTCCGTCCGTCTGTCCGCTTGTCCGTCCGTCCGTCTATCCACCTGTCCGTCCGTCCGCCTGTCCGTCCTTTCATCCGTCCGTCCGCCTGCCTAACCGTCCGTCCGCCTGTCCGTCCGTTCATCCGTCCGTCCGCCTGCCTGACCGTCCGTCCGCCTGCCTGACCGTCCGTCCGCCTGCCTGACCGTCCGTCCGCCTGCCTGACCGTCCGTCCGCCTGCCTGACCGTCCGTCCGTCTGCTTATCCATCCGTCCGTCTGTCTATCCGCCTGTCCGTCCGTCCGTCTGCTTGTCCGTCTGCTTGTCCGTCCGCTTGTCCGTCCGCCTGTTCGTCCGTCCGCTTGTCCGTCCGCCTGTTCGTCCGTCCATCCGTTCGTCCGCCTGTCCGTCCGTCCGCCTGCCTGACCGTCCGTCCGCCTGCCTGACCGTCCGTCCGCCTGTCCGTCTGCTTGTCCATCCGTCCGTCTGTCTATCCGCCTGTCCGTCCGTCCGTCCGCTTGTCCGTCTGCTTGTCCGTCCGCTTGTCCGTCCGTTTGTCCGTCCGCCTGTCCGTCCGTCTATCCGCCTGTCCATCCGTCCGTCCGTCTATCCGCCTGTCCGTCCGTCCGTCCGTCCGCCTGTCCGTCCGTCCGACTGTCCGTCAGTCCGCCTGTCCGTCCGTCTATCCGCCTGTCCGCTTGTCCATCCGTCCGTCCGTCCGTCTATCCGCCTGTCCGTCCGTCTAGTCCGCCCGCTTGTCCATCCGTCCATCCGCCTGTCCGTCCGTCCGCCTGTCCGTCCGTTCGCCTGTCCGTCCGTCTATCCGCCTGTCCGTCCGTCTATCCTCCTGTCCGTCCGTCTATCCGCCTGTCCGTCCGTCCACCTGTCCGTCCGCCCGTCCGCCTGTCCGTCCGTCCATCCGTCCGTCCATCCGTCCGTCCATCCGTCCGTCCATCCGTCCGTCCATCCGTCCGTCCATCCGTCCGTCCATCCGTCCGTCCGCCTGTCCGTCCGTCCGTCCGCCTGTCCGTCCGTCTATCCACCTGTCCGTCCGTCTATCCGCCTGTCCATCCATCCGTTCGTCCGCCTGTCCATCCGTCCGTCCGCCTGTCCATCCGTCCGTCCACCTGTCAGTCCGTCCATCTGTTCGCCCGTCCGTCTATCCGCCTGTCTGTCGAAAGCACGCTAAATTTCGAAGGAGTAGAGCTAGTCGCTTGAAATTTTGCACAAATACTTCTTATTATTGTAGGTCGGTTGGGATTGTAAAAGGGTCATATCAGTCCATGTTTTGATTGGATATTTACTTCTTGAGCCACTAGAGGCCGCAATTCTTTTCCGATTTGGGGTTTTGCACGAGGGGTTTTGTTAAGACTTCCAACAACTGTGCTAAGTATGGTCCAAATTGGTGTATAACCTGATATAGCTGTCATATAAACCGATCTGGGTCTTGACTTTTTCAGCCTTTAGAGGGCGAAATTCCTATCCGATAAGGATGCAATTTTTAACGATGTGTTTCGCTATAACTTCCACAAACTGTAGTAAGTCTGGCTCAAATCGGTCCATAACCTGACATAGCTGCCATATAAATCGATCTTGAATCTTGACTTCTTGATCCACTGGAGGGTGCAATTCTTATCCGATTTGGCTGAAATTTTGCACGACTTGTTGTGTCTTGCTTTTCAACTGTGCCAAATATGGTTCACATCGGTTAATAACCTGATATAGCTGTCATATAAACCGATCTGGGATCTTGATTCTTGAGCCTCTAGAGGGCGCAATTATTAGCCGATTTGACTGAAATTTTGTACAACGGTTTCTCCCATGACCTTTAACGGCTTCTCCCATGACCTTTAACCATGGTCTGGATAGGTCTATAGCCTGATACAGCTCCCCTATAAACCGATCTCCCGAGTTTACGTCTTGAGCACCTAAAAGGCGATTTGGCTGATATTTTACACAATGACTTCTACTATGGTCTCCAACATACATATATAGATACCGGGAAAAGAATTCGACAAATGCGATCCATGGTAGATTCGATCCGGCCGAACTTAACACTCTTTTACTTGCTATTGGGTTGCCCAAAAAGTAATTGCGGATTTTTTAAAAGAAAGTAAATGCATTTTTAATAAAACTTAGAATGAACTTTAATCAAATATACTTTTTTTACATCTTTTTTCTAAAGCAAGCTTAAAATAACAGCTGATAATTGACAGAAGAAAGAATGCAATTACAGAGTCACAAGCTGTGAAAAAATTTGTCAACGCCGACTATATGAAAAATCCGCAATTACTTTTTGGGCAACCCAATATATATATAAGAAGATTGTGTCAAAATTTTAATTTTAAAGAAACAATTTTAGTGCTATAAAAAATTTCGTCAAAACTCTATTTTTGAAAAAAAGTTCTATAGCAACAAAAATTTTTTTTAAATTTAATTTTTAAGAAATATTTTTATTTGTTTTGAAAATTTTGTCAAAATTTTTTTTATATAGAAAAAATTTTATTGCTATAGAAATTTTTTTTCAAAAATTTTTTTTTAAAGAAAATATTCTATATCTATAGAAAAATTTGACAAAATTTCTTCTTTAAAGAAAATTTCGTCAAAATTTATTTTTATAGAAATTTTTATAAAAATCTTGTATTTTTTGGAAAAAAATTTTTTTTTGTCAATATTGGATTTTTATATTGGATTTTTATTTCAGTAGAATTTGTCCTTAGATGTTTTTTTCGAATTTTTATCAAAATTGAATAGTTGATATTATTATAAGAAAAAGTAATAAAAAGCCTATTGGTTGAATAATTCACACATTTATTTCAGCATTGTTTATTGTTTACCTATGCTGCGGTTTTGCAAAAGTTTCTCCATTTATTGTTCTATTATTTGACAATTGTAAACGATCATTTATGCTGCCACAATACCAGAAATGCAAACTTGATGACAACATTTTTATAACAACAGATGAGGGCACTGGCATAAAACTCAAAAACCAAACAGACGTTAAAATTCGCACGTAAGTAGTGGCGTAAATACTGATGCAACAAATAATTAGAAAATCAAACTCATGGCTGGCGAGGGGAAAATCCCTCTCTCTCAAGGAAATGGGTGAATTTCAAAGACATGAGATGTTTTCGATTAATTCATCCATGGACAATCAGCTGCAACATTACAAGCAAATAAACTCAAAAAATATGTCAATAAAATAAGCCCAAAGGAGATGTAGCACTCCAAGCTAAAAAGACCGAGATCTAT
The DNA here is from genome assembly GCF_963082655.1 of Stomoxys calcitrans. Lineage (NCBI taxonomy): Eukaryota > Metazoa > Arthropoda > Insecta > Diptera > Muscidae > Stomoxys > Stomoxys calcitrans. The sequence goes on along the minus strand of NC_081555.1, from coordinate 13,883,903 downwards.
TGCAAGTTGCCGCTGCCATATCGCTGCCGTTATAGTCATAGCCAAAGTCTTCGTCATAGCCATGCACATGTGCCTCAGTGAGTGTTTGGCCTTACATGGCCAGAAAAGACAAACAGAGACTCTTTTACAGTTGCAGTCGTTCGTTCGATCCGAGGGGGGATGGTGGGGGGGGGGGGGGGGGAACTTGGCTGACAGCCTGGCCAAGTCTATTGTGGCGATGTTCAGTCACACCATTTTAACCATAATTGAGACTGGAGTGCCGCCACAAGAGTTTTGAGCCAATTTACTGAAAATCAACGACAGTCCAACAAAATCCCACTCAGTTGTCGACAAACTTCAATGCGCGGCGGTAGACTTTGCGCATGCCTACTTCTTTTCAACACACAAGCCAGGCCTGCGATGCCTTTCGAAAAACGCTTTAAAGCAAACTCTTAAAAAAAAACTGTCTTGAAAAAAAAAGCTTTTGTATACATTTTCGGTTTTCTTGTGTGCTATTTTGAATGAGATACACCATGAAGTGTTCATTGCAGTGCTGGGCCACAATGGAAGCTAAGCGAACAGTGTAATTGCTCAAAAAATCAACAAGAAAATAAAGGAAAAAGGAAAAAATCCCATAATTTTGAAACGTGATGAAATTTTGCAAAGAAAATAAAAATATTTACCAAGAAAAAGTGAAAATTTATGAGATTTAAATTTGGCAAAGTTACAAAAAAAGTGTCTCTCAAAAAAATTATTCAACCCTTTTTTAATAAACAAAAAAAAAACTATGGTGGTGGTTCCTGCCATAGGTGCCGCTGCCTCTTCGGTGGCCGGTTTACTTTTCAAAGCCAGCTCTGCCTCCACGGTGGCTGCCTCAGCCGGTGTAGCTGCCATTGGTGCCTCCAAACTTAGCCTGGCTATAGCGGGAGCCGTGAAGGTAGCCACCGCCATTATAGGTGTGGGCAAATTGGCCATTATACCCTTTCTGATAGCCGCCATTGCCTATTACAACTACGATTTGTTCGATCCCGAAAATCGTCCGTTTAATGTTAAAGAAGTTGATCGGGTCTATGATTTTATAATCATAGGTGGCGGTTCGGCGGGCTCGGTTTTGGCTTCGCGTCTCTCGGAAATACCTCATTGGAAGATATTACTATTGGAGGCTGGTGGTCATGAAACGGAAATATCGGATGTGCCGCTATTATCGTTGTATTTGCATAAAAGCAAAATGGATTGGAAATATAGGTAAGGGGCTGGATGGGGAAACATAAGTACTGGGTGGTGGGTCTTTGTAAAATAGGATAGGTGGAAACAAAAAACTATGTTCTTCAAATTCATTCGACTTTGTGTGTGGAGAAAATTTTTTCAAAATTTTTTCAAAATTTTTACCTAAACATTGAAGTTCGGTTAGTGGAAAAAAAGCCGGGAAATTTGGTTTTTACGCAAAAAAAATCCAGTAAATTTTTGGAGATTGTGTAGATATGGAAAAAAACAACAAAAGAAACAGAAAAGTGATTATCTTATATATAAAAATTATTTTGTGTTTATTTGTTGGTGCATAATGATCCCGTGGTAAAAATAGGGTACTTCATTCTTTGATATCTGAAGGGGGGGCGGACTCTCCCCCTTAACTTTTTTTTCAAAAACGCCAGATCTTGGAGATGGGTATCGAAATTTTGTATGCCGTCTTATAGTAACCTAAAAACAAAAATTTAGTATATAAATTTCGGATGGGGTACCTAGGGGGGAGACCCCCCCCCCCCCACAAACCTACCAAATATATATTTAGACCAATCACGACAATATGGGACTCAAATGAAAGGTATTTAGGATAAGAAAACGTTTCTGATATCCAATTGTCGGACCAAGTAAAATATGGGACTCAAATGAAAGGTATTTAGGATAAAAAAACGTATCTGATATCCAATTGTCGGACCAAGTGTTAGGGGGACCTCCCTAACCCCTCAAAACACCTCTAAATCGGACATATGCAATATCGACCATGGCAATATGGGACTCAAATGAAGAGTATTTACAAGTAGAATATGAATCTGATATCCAAATGTGGGACCAAGTCTCGGGGGGTCTTCCCCTTCCCCACAATACCCCCCAAACAGGACTTATTTACTGACCATCGCAATATGGGGCTCAAATAAAAGGTATTCGAGAGTAGAATACGAATCTGATATCCAAATGTAGAACCAAGTGTATGGAAGGCGCCCCTACCCCAAAAAACACCCCCCAAAGGGTACAAATTTACCAACCATAGCTATATGGAGCTCCAAAGAAAGAACCTGATATCAAAATTCAAGAAAAAGTATCTATGAGGCCGCCGCTCCCCGAAAAAAGATAAGGAGGACAAATTTACCGACCATAGCAATATGGGGCTGAACTAAAATTAGTTCTACACGAATCTGAGGTCACTAAGTGGCCTTCGCATCCCCCAAAATACCCTCCCAAACCGGACAAGTTTGCCGACTACAGAAATATGGAACTCAAAGATATTTGGGAGAAGAGTGTGAATCTGATATCAATATTCGGGACCAATTATCTAGGGGACGTCCCACGCCCATTATAATCCCCAAAGAGGATGTATTTGCTCACAATGGCAATTTGGGGCTGAAAGGGAGTGGAGCACCATGTTGATAGTTTTTAGGGCCACCCTCCAAACAGGACTTATTTACTGGCCATGACAATATGGAGCTGAAATAACAGGAATTTGGGAGTAGAATACGAATATGATATCCAAATACGGGATCAAGTATTTGAGGCACCGCTCATCTCCCAAAACACCCCTCAAAGAGAAAAAATTCAACGGCCATGGCGAATTTGATATTCAATTTTGGGGTCAAGAGTTTGGGAGACGCCTCATCCCATAAACCAATGGCAATATGATATTTGAGATGTTAGAGCACGACGTTGATAGTTTCTCAGGGTTAAGTGTCTGGGGGACCACCCCACTTCCCAAAATCCCTTAAATGGGATATATTTACCGACCATTACAATACGGGGCTCAAATGAAAGGTATTTAGGAGTAGAGCATGAAATTGATACCCACTTTCGGGACCACATTTCAGGGGGTCTATAGCACCGCCTCAACCAACCACCACCCTTTGAGCCATACCACTTCCAATCCCTCAAATCAAATACTGCTGGAAAAGATTATACGAGGGATTTCGGCATGCTGAAGGAGAATGGTTGCGGCCACAGTTCGATTCTGGGTGTTATGGATGCAAAGGGTAGACTGAAGAGGATCTCCGACTACCTGGCACCAGCGCCGACTGAAGTGAGGGCATTCACTATTCGTTTTTCTGGGGAGATGCATGGAGAGCGAATACTGTACTTTAGGAAGATGAGACCTCGATCTGCACCGATGGCTCCCAGATGGAGTCATGGACTGGATTGGGGATCTACTTTGACGCACTCAATATCCGTATGTCTCTGCGACTGCCGGACGAGTGTACGAGACTGGGGTCTGTGCCATTGCAATGGCCGCAAGGAAAATTCTGATAAGAGATTAACCACCCTTAAAACTTGGAATTAATTTGGGCAGTATGGCGGAGCTTTAGGCCTTGGGGTCGAAGATGGTTAGGTCGAGATGAGTTGCGGATTGTTTGGAGTTTCTGGATAGCTCCTGGGCATGAGGAGATTACAGGAAATGAGAGGGCGGACGAGTCACCGGTCTTGCTCAAGGCCTTGGGGTCGAGGATGGTAAGGTCGAGATGAGTTGCGAATTGTTTGGAGTTTCTGGATAGCTCCGGGCCCAAGATGTGACGATGACATGGTTGAGGAGATTCCATGGGCATGAGGAGATTCCAGGAAATGAGAGGGCGGACAAGTCACCGGTCTTGCTCAATGCTTTGGGGTCGAGGATGGTAAGGTCGAGATGAGTTGCGGATTGTTTGAAGTTTCTGGATAGCTCCTGGGCATGAGGAGATTCCAGGAAATAAGAGGGCGGACGAGTCACCGGTCATGCTCAAGGCTTTGGGGTCGAGGATGGTAAGGTCGAGATGAGTTGCGGATTGTTTGGAGTTTCTGGATAGCTCCAGGCCCAAGATGTGACGATGACATGGGTTTCTGAGCATGAGGGGATTCCAGGAAATGAGAGGGCGGACAAGTCACCGGTCTTGCTTAAGGCTTTGGGGTCGAGGATGGTAAGGTCGAGATGAGTTGCGGATTGTTTGAAGTTTCTGGATAGCTCCTGGGCATGAGGAGATTCCAGGAAATGAGAGGGCGGACGAGTCACCGGTCTTGCTCAAGGCTTTGGAATCGAGGATGGTAAAGTCGAGATGAGTTGCGGATTGTTTGGAGTTTCTGGATAGCTCCGGGTCCAAGATGTGACGATGACATGGGTTCCTGGGCATTAGGGGATTCCAGGAAATGAGAGGGTGATCGAGTGCGCCAGGAAGGGTGCGTCTGCGCCGGGCAAACCAGTCACCAGGTCTTGCCTACGCCATTTTGTCGAGCTACTGAACCCAGTGGCGTTGGTGGCGTGGCTGGCGTGGTGGGACTCGGTGGATAGTTGCTGGACTGCGAAGGTGCTATGATCAGTCATCGAACGGAGGAGGATGAGGAAGTTGCCCCCTTAACAGGGGTCATAACCGGATACTGTGACATAGGCCGCATGGCGGTGCGCATGGGGAGTAAGAGTTGCCTCGATGAGGATAAGGAGGAGACTATTGAGCACATGCTGTGTTCCTGTCTGGGTCTGCAGTGACATAGGCGCTATGGTCAGCCATCAAACGGAGGAGGATGAAGGAGTTGCTGGCGTTCGTTAAGAGGTCGATGTGTACCTTGACAGGGTGATCAGTCATCGAACAGAGGAGGATGAGGGAGTTTCCCCCCTTAACAGGGGTCATAACCGCACTCTGTGACATAGGCCGCATGGCGGTGCGCATGAGGAGTAGGAGTTGCCTCGATGAGGATAAGGAGGAGACTATTAAGCACTTGCTGTGTTCCTGTCCGGGTCTGCAGTGACGTAGGCGCTGTGGTCAGCCATCAAACAGAGGAGGATGAGGGAGTTGCTGGCGTTCGTTAAGAGGTCGATGTGTACCTTGACAGGGTGATCAGTCATCGAACGGAGGAGGATGAGGGAGTGGCCCCCCTTAACAGGGGTCACAATCGCACTCTGTGACATAGGCCGCATGGCGGTGCGCATGGGGAGTAAGAGTTGCCTCGATGAGGATAAGGAGGAGACTATTGAGCACATGCTGTGTTCCTGTCTGGGTCTGCAGTGACATAGGCGCTATGGTCAGCCATCAAACGGAGGAGGATGAAGGAGTTGCTGGCGTTCGTTAAGAGGTCGATGTGTACCTTGACAGGGTGATCAGTCATCGAACAGAGGAGGATGAGGGAGTTGCCCCCCTTAACAGGGGTCATAACCGCACTCTGTGATATAGGCCGCATGGCGGTACGCATGGGGAGTAGGAGTTGCCTCGATGAGGATGAGGAGGAGACTATTGAGCACTTACTGTGTTCCTGTCCGGGTCTGCAGCCATCAAACGGAGGAGAATGAGGGAGTTGCTGGCGTTCGTTAAGAGGTCGATGTGTACCTTGACAGGGGTCATAACCGGATACTGTGACACAGGCCGCATGGCGGCGCGCATGGGAAGTAGAAGTTGCCTCAATGAGGATAAGGAGGAGACTATTGAGCACTTGGTGTGTTCCTGTCCGGGTCTGCAGTGACGTAGGCTCTCCTTTCTGTGGAGCTGTTTCTTCTGTGATCTGGGTCAACTTGCAAACGTACCTCTAGTAGATCTTCTGAGATTTGTTGAAGGATCAGAATGTTTCCCACGGGGGTGCCATAAGCTCTGGCGTAGGTACATCCGTGCTTGCGTGGGGATGGGCGTTTCTTCACCCTCCCCTCGGGTTCTACATTTCTTCTGTTTCTCTTTTATTCGTGTAAGTCTCTAATCCGAGATCTCACATCTTCTTTCTCTTCCCTTTCTTTCTACCACAATGGGCCAGACTGGCCTTCGAGTGAACTCACCTTTGGTGGGCCAACCCACCAAACATATCATCTGAATTTTTTCAAATTTAAATAAATATCAAAAAAAAACACACGACTTAAGGTAATGTAAGATATTATAAACAAATAAATATCAGATATTGTAAGCAAAATAATTTGCAATTCATTTGCATCTTGTATGGAATTGGGAGGAACAAACGAAAACACCCCATAAAGAAAAAACAGTAGCTGCCAGCAAAAGTGTTAAATGACATTTAAAATAGTTTCGGGCAAAGCAAAGATATGCATAAAATATTTAAAAACAATCGCTTAATAAGTCATACTAATTGCTGATTTTTTTGTTCATAATGGCAAGGGAGTTTTTGGGCAAAGCCTTTTCATTAAAACGATTTTTGATGCATAGGTAGCATTGATGAGATTATTTCATGGTTTATGGTTGTTTGTTATGCTTTGTGTCTTAAGTCTTTTGTTTTTGCCAATACTCACGCACCAATCAATATCATGCAGGGTCAGATGAACAACATCAAAAAAAAAAAAAAATAATAATAATAATAATATAATAAACTAAACATAAATAAATTTCTGTTTGGGTCTATGCGTCAGATTTGTCTCATAGTTTTGAAAATGTATACCAAAGTTGACTCAATCTTGGTTAAGATGATGTAGTGGGATTTTACCCAAAGCCAACCCAATTAATCATTGTTGGTGGTTTGTATTAAACATAGGCAATATAAATGACGTTTTTTTTTTTTAAATATTTGTTGTAGGCTAAACAAGACAGTTTTTGAAATATTATGACAGGTTGTAAGAAACTATAAAAAACATGCTATAAAAAAACTTTTTTTCAATTTTTTTTGTTTTGTTTTTTTTTTTACATTTCCCATAGCCAAATTTAATGCATTTTTGATTTTTTTTTAAATCCATCACCAACTTAAACTTCAGGCGCCACATAATAGAGCAAATATTGAGGTCTCTCCCTTAATGTTTGTTTTTCATGGCTTTATAATTAAAGTAGAGATTTAAAGCTTTTCCCATGTTCAATAAAATGACCGCCTTTTGCTCATATTTATTTCCTAGAAAGTCTGATAAACATAATTTTTCCTGGAGTAGGCTTTCTCCAGTTAGTTAGGTCGCCACTGGAAATCTGTGTTTCTTAATAATTCTTGTGTTTCAGTTTGCTTTTGGCTTTGCGGCGCATTCATGTTGCAGCAATTATGTTGGTTTCCAACAAGTTTGTGTCTTAAGTCTTTTGTTTTAAACAGATACTTTGCCATAGCGCGGTATTGTAGCATTTCCACTTGCACATCATGGTTTTAGTCTCTTCCTTGGCATGTTGTACATTTCTAATCATACATTTTTCTGCTGTTGGCTATTCTCACCGCCTTATTGGTCATAGCCTAGTATTGCTATTAAGAATTTTTTAATGAGTAACCAGAAAGTTGTGTGTAAATGGGCGGAAAGGAGATTCGCATTTGGACGTCGAAGTTAAAAAAATTTTAAAAAATAGTAAAAACAACAAAAAATTAATTTTTTAAATTTTTATGAATTTTTTTATGATATTTCTATTAAAGAGCAATAAGTCGAGCTAATGACCATACGCATGAAAATCAACAGAAAATGGAGGATTTAAATGATTATTGAAAATAAATTGCCAGACAACAGGTGAAGTTCATCACCTTTGGCCAATATTTCTAGAGTGTCTAATGCTATCATTAGTGACGTAGTGCTGCTCTCTAACCTCCCGCCTGTTTTTAGCGATTTTTTGTTTTTGGAAAAAAATTGTTTAACACTTTTTTAAAGACAACAATTTATTTAAATATTTTTATTTTTTAAAATGTTTTACGAATTTTGTTGTTTGAGAAATTTCCAAGAAAAATTATCTTAAAAGTCAATTCCAAGAAAAGTTTGTCTTTAGAGAAAATGTCTGGGAAATTTTATGTTGAGAGAAAATTTCTAGGAATTTGTTAGAAATTTTGCGTTTACTGAAAATCTTGGAAATTTTGTATTAAAAATACGAACCGTTGACTTTAGCAGACATGTTCTTATTTCGCTCCTCGAAGAAAAAAATTCCCATCTCGGAATAGGTACCTATTACGAGAAATGTTAAAGCCTTTCGGCAGTAGGCTCAAAATGGACTCCAAGAACAGCTGCAGTGGTAGCATCAGACCATAGCCTGTTGGCCTCCCCTCCTATAGGTGTGGGTGCCTTGTCACCGGTAGACGAGAGTAATGCTTCAAGCGCATAATCAGTCGTCAGACTTACAAGTGAGGAAGAGACAAATAAACCAGAAGGAAGCAAAGTTCATCCCCAGCCTTTAAGTAAAGGTGGTGTTTCCTATACAGATACAAACAGCGTCAGTGTCAATGCAGCCGAATCAAGAGCTAAGGATAGCGGAATGACGGCAAAAGTGAGCGATGGAACAGCTGGATAAATTGCGGGTCCCATGACATAAATAAAAGATGATTTTTTAGGAGCTGAAAATGTTTGACAGTGAAAGAAAACACAAAACGTGGGTGAGCTGTTTAAACCAGTGTTGCCAAAAGGATAATAGCTAAAAAATCTCCCTTTACAAAAGGGTCTTGTTGCTTTTTTATACTCAATATCGGCACATTTTTAGATTTTTGTATTTGGAGAAAAAATTTTAAAAATTTTTTCTTCAGAGGTATCAAAAATTTTGGCTGAAGAGATTTTTCTTAGTCAGATTTTTTTTTTCGAATTTTTGAGATTTTATTTTCAAATTTTATCTCGATTTTCTAAAACATAAAAGGGACCCGTTGCTTGTTTATACCCAATATCCAAGAATCGGTAAGCCAGTAATCGGCTTATTGTGCGCTCTAAAAACTTAAAAGTAACCTCGAAAAAGAAAATTTTAAAACAAAACAAATTTTTAATTGTTTTCCATACCACTCCCCCTAAGTTTGTTCGTGTCTGGTACGGTGTCCCCACCAAACTACCGGTTTCTGTTAGCCGCGATAGCCGAACAATGACATAGGAAATGCTCTAACGTCTAATCAACTTCCCCACATGCCATACAGATGCTATCACTTTCCGCACCGATTTTACACGAGAGAGCTCGTAGTCCTATGTGTCCCGTTATGACACCAAAGCTATACTGACCTCCTTCTTCAGTAATAGCCTCGTCCTCTCACTATCCGGATATCCTATGGATCGCCATAGGATTTTCGCCTTCCTACCGACTGTTTCGCTGTTCCACAGTGTTACATGCGCGTTTGTCGCCCACGCCTTTACTTCGGACTGCGTCCTCCCGAAAGACTTTGAGTTAACCAAGTTTATCAACGGCAGATCTCTGGCCTTCACCACCAAATAGTCTGCCCTTTCATTCCCCCTTACTCCGTTATGGCCCGGAACCCAAACGATGCGGATTGTACCATCCTCAGAGAAGGCGTTAATCTCCTTCTTACACGGCAAGACTATTGGTGACCTTACCGTCTTGGTTGTTATTGCCCTTATGGCCATTTTATTGTCCGTAAAGAGGTTCATACTCGACGTCCTCGCGTTAGCACCACACAACTTCACGCAATTCGTGATTGCCCGGATCACGTCCTGCAGTACCGTATCGTGGTCAGGCAGTCGAAAACAGATCTCAGTCCTTGGGTTCTGCATGTAGACCCCCAGGTCCACTCTATCCTCCAGCTTTGATTCATTCGTGTAACATGATCTTCCAGACGGCAACACTAGGGCTGCGTCAGTCCAAGATAGTGCCCCTGGCAGCTGTGCTTCGCACTCGACCTCAAGTGTTGTCTCAGGTATCCGATCGGAACTCTCTTCCACTCCTTCCAGATTTCCTACTGTCTCTTCAATTATACCGCAATATTATGAGCTGCTCCCAAACTCAATCCATTCTCCCATCGCCTTAAGTCTCGTGGCTGTCTTTCATTTAATCGGTATGTCAATGGGTCGGATATCTGGAATAGTTCCCTGTACCCTAGTGGGCGTGGTCTTCATCGCTCCGCCTATGCCAGGACTACGTGTTCTCTGAACCTGTTTTATGGTCCTAACGTTGCACTTTTTCTCCATAGAAGTCCACCAAACTACTGAGGCGTAAGTAAGTATTGGTCTAATAACGCTTCTGTAGAGCCATTGGACTATCCTCGGATTCAGGCCCCATTTCGAGCCAACAGAACGGCTACATAGTGCCCGACATCTATGAAATTTCTCAGTTCACTCCTGAATGTGACACTTCCAATTAAGCTTCCTATTCGAGATCATTCCAACTATTTAAACTTGTCAGATATCGAAATCGTTTTGTTCAGAAAACGTGGTGCGTTAAATTGGTCTTCCTCGTGAACAGGCATATTTCAGTCTTCTCTGGGTTAACATTGAGACCCCCGGGTCTAGCCCAGTCATATGCCATACGCAAGCCCCTTTGGGTCCTTCTGGATAGCTGGTTCAGATCCTTACCCCTTAGAAGTATTATAACATCATCTGCATAGCAGACGAGTTCAAATCCCTCCTCAGTCAGCATCCGTAATAGGTAATTTATGGTGGTCACCCATCGGAGTGGCGATAAAATGCCCCCTCTGGCGTGCCTTGTGCCACTTTCTCGCTTATGGGACACACAATTTAGACCTCTGGGTCTAGCCCAGTCATATGCCATATGCAATGCCCTTTTGGCGTTTCTGCATATCTGGTTCGGATCCTTACCCCTTAGAAGTATTATAACATCATCTGCATAGCAGACGGGTTCAAATCCCTCCTCAGTCAGCATCCGTCTTAGGTCATTTATGGTGGTCACCCAAAGGAGTGGCGATAAAATACCTCCTGTGGCGTGACCTGTGCCACTTTCTCCCTCATATTTATGTCATGGGACTGGCAATTTATCTACCTATTCCTTAGCATATGGTTTATTCAGTCTCTGAGGACTCGGTATTGGTCTAAGGATCCTATCAATGTGTCGGTCTGCACATTATTAAACGCCCCCTCGATGTCAATGCAAACCGCCAATGTGTACAACTTGGCATCGAAGGATTCTTCTATTATATGCATAACCTCGTGCAGGACAGTCTCCACCAACCTTCCCTTGACATAGGCCTGCGGTTTGTATCTAAGCAGTTCGCTGGATGTCCTACACTTAATCATGGTATCTATAATGCGTTCCATGGTGTTGAGTAGAAATGACGTAGGTTAGGTTAGGTTTAAGTGGCAGTCTGCTGTCAGACTCACTTAGAAGTTTTCGTCCATTTTAATACCACAGGAACAGAAGATGCCTTCTATTGGGTTGCCCAAAAAGAAATTGCGGATTTTTTAAAAGAAAGTAAATGCATTTTTAATAAAACTTAGAATGAACTTTAATCAAATATACTTTTTTTACACTTTTTTTTTTCAAAAGCAAGCTAAAAGTAACAGCTGATAACTGACAGAAGAAAGAATGCAATTACAGAGTCACAAGCTGTGAAAAAATTTGTCAAAGCCGATTATATGAAAAATCCGCAATTACTTTTTGGGCAAACTAGTTCCTACCGTTAAACCATCCAGATCGCTTTAAAAAGCCCAAAAACTTGCGAATGTTCACATCCGCCAAATCAGAGAGGTTCTCAAAGAAATGAGAACCTAAAGTGGAACTCCTTCTAACTGCTAGTGAGGGACACACACACACACAGAAGGTGTTCTATAGTCTCTTCTTCTTTGATGTCCTTACAGCTTCTGCTAAAATCGTTCCTGGCAACCTTCAGTCTGTCAGCATGTTTTCCGATTAGACAGTGACCTGTCATGAGGGACACAATGACTGAGACTTCAGTTCTAACCAATGACAGCAAAGAAGGCTTATAGGTCTGTAGGCTTTTGGTGTCGCCTAACTTTTTAAAAATTTAATTTCATTTTTTTTTTTTATTTTTTATTTAGAGAAAATATTTATAAAAAATTTTTATAAATACTGTGCCATAAAATGTGAAATTGCCCCCACTGTTATAAACAATTACAGAAAAAATCAGGTTTGTAGCCTAAGTCTTTTGTTTTATCAACACTTTCTTAGGATCTTATAAAAGCAGCAATTGTCACCCAGCTGTATGTGTCTTAAGTCTTTTGTTTTATGTGCCTATATGGTGATGCACAGGTTCTATAGCCTCGTTACTTGCAGATTAAACTTACAATTGACACCATTGTCTTGCGGTTTTATCTTACAGGGGTTTCCGTATTATTTTTTGTTTTTTGTTTTTTCTTGAGTCTTCTTTATTTCATGCTCAACGGGCAAGTTTGTGTCTTGAGTCTTTCGGTTTGCAATGCATTCAAGCTTGACATGATTAAAAATAAAACAACTTTCAAGAGTTATTATTATTGCCATTATGGCATATTGCTTTGTTTTATCTTAGAGACCTTATAGGTTTCATTACAAACAGTTTATTAACCTTTTCGATGGGTCATAACATACGTCATAAATCTATTTGGAGTGTGTGTTGTTGAACTTTTTATTTAGTTAACTTTTAGCACTCATTTTATAATTTTTCACCATTTTTTTTTTTTTGTTTTTTACTTTTTGGCTTTATAGTTCAATGTCAATTTTTATGTTTAATTTTCCTTTTTAAGTTTTACTTTTGTTTAGTCTAAGCTTTGAGAATGCCTTAAATAGTCTACTCATAACCAGATGATTTCATAATACCAGCAGCCTTTTATGTTTATCAGCGTTTCTCTTGGGCAGTTCCCCTTAAAAACACCTCAGTGGCCTATGTCTGTTGCTAAGTGTGGTAGACGTGAGCATTATCATGACATACCTTAAAATGGCAATTATTTTTGTCCACTGTAAGACTCATGTAGGGCTAGAGTTGGTGCCAGTGAAGTTTCTTGTATTATCACTTTATTACAGACGACCTTCAGGGGGGTTTTTTTTTCGTTTGGTGTGTTTTCAAGTGATGATGCTGCAGTTAAAGTTGAAAAAATGCGGTACCGTTTTTGCGATTCACTGAAGCCGTTTGTTTGCCTAAAGTGTGGAGTTGTTATGAATAAGTAAGAAAGAAAAAAACAAAACCTAGGCAGACATGCGTCGAGGCTCTTAAATGTTTAATTTTCTTCGAAATCAGGCTACATTTGTAATGCTTGACCTCAATACAATGATCATATGACATTTTAATTAAGCACATCTGCTGTAATTACGAATTTTTTTAGGTAGGGCAAATTAAAAGGTAAATGATATGCCAGCAATTGTTTAAGTTTTAAGGTTAATGAAATTTATTTGGTTTAAAAATACATAATAAATAATAAAAATGAGAATTTTTTGAAAATTTTTTAAAAATTTTGTATTTGTAGCAAATTTTAAGGAAATTTTGATTTTAGAGTAAATTGCTGAAAACCTTATCTTTGGAGAGCATTTCATTGACATTTTGTCTTTAGGGAAATTTTATAGAAAACTAGCTGACCCGGGCCCGCTCCGATGCGCCTTCTTTTACTTTATATGGAACCAAAGATTCCTTGGAATATTATTTTCGACAATTTAAGATCTTTTAGTCAAATACCATGCTAACTTGACGAACAGTTTAACAATATAAGTGCCTTTATCTGAACCATCCATATGGTCTTTATTGGTCTACGAATTTAAGTTTGGATGTAATGTGTACTTAAAATACATCATTTCAGCCCGATATTCTCATGATGTCTGATTTAGTGGTGTTTTCGGGGGAGAGGTGGTCCCCCAGATACTTGGCCCTGAAAAATATCAGCATCGTGCTCTTCTCTCAAATACCATTTATTTAAACCTCATATTGCCATTGGCTTTAGAGGAGTTTACAGGATGGGGCGTCCCCCAAACACATGGCCCCAAAATTGGCTATCAAATTCGTTTTCTAATCTCAAATATCTTTCATTTGAGCCACATATTGGCATGGTCGAAAAATGTTTTCCCTTTGGGGGTGTTTGGGAAAGGGGTGATGCCCCAAAAAACATGGTCCTACATTTCAATATCAAATACGTATTCTACTCCCAAATACCTTTATTTGAGCCCCATATTGCGATGGTCAGTAAAAAAGTTCTGTTTGTGGGGTATTTTGGGAAAGGGGTAGACCCCCAGAAAATTGGTCCCGAAAATGGATATCAATTCTTGCTCTACCCCCCAATACCTGTCATTTAAGCTCCACATTGACATGGTCGGTAAATATGCCCGATATATGGGTGTTTTGGGAATTGGGGTGGTCCCCGCAAACACTAAGCCCGGAAAATATATCAGCAACGTGCTCTATTCTCATATATTTATATATCATATATCTTTACCCCATATTGCCATTGCCATCAAAATTCGATATCAAATTCGTTTTCTAATCTCATTTAAACTCCTTATTGCAAAAGTCGGCAAATATGTTCGGTTCCACTCTCTTTAAGACCCAAATTGTCTTGGTGAGCAAATACATCCTATTTGGGGGTTTTTATGGTGGTGGGACTTCCGCTAGAGTTTTTATGGTGCTGGGACTTCCGCTAGACAGTTAGCCCCAAATGTTGAAATCAGATACGTGGTCTATTCCCCCATACCTTTTGAGACTCATATTTCCATAGTCGGCAAACACGACCGGCTTGAGGGGTGTTTTGAGGGGATGGGCGGCCGCTCAGTGAGATGGCCTTGAAAATATATATCGGATTCGTGTTCCACTTTAAAAACCCTCTAATTTGAGCCTCATATTGCAATGGTCAGCAAATGCTTACTATTTGGGTGGTGTTGTGGGGGTGTGGTGGCCCCATAGACACTTTTCCCGAATATTGATATCAAATTCGTGCTTTACTCCCAAAGACCTATCATTTGAGTCCCATATTGCTATGGTCGTAAATTTGTCCCCTTGGGGGGATGTTTTTGGTGAGAGGCGGCCCCCCAAACACTTGGTCCCATATTTGGATAACAGATTCGTATTATACATTCCAATACGTTTTATTCAAGCCCCATATTCCCATGGTCAGTAAAAAAGTCCAGTTTGGGAGGTGTTTTCGGGAAGGGGTGGACCCCCAGGAACTTGGTCCCACATTTGAATATCAGATTCGTATTATTCTCGCAAATACCTTTCATTTGAGTCCCATATTGCCATGGTCGGTAAATATGTCCGATTTAGGGGTGTTTTGGGGGTTGAGGTGGTCCCCCAAACACTTAGTCCGACAATTGGATGTCAGATAAGTTTTCTTATCCTAAATACCTTTCTTTTGAGTCCCATATTATCGTGATTGGTTTAAATTAATGTTTGGTAGGTTTTAGGGTGGGGCAGCCCCCCTAGGTACCCCATCCGAATTTTGGATACCAAATTTTTATTTTCAGGGTACTATATGAGAGCACACAAAATTTTGCTTAAATCGCACCACCCATCTCCGCGATCTGGCGTTTCTGATAATTAGGGTAAGGGGGAGGGTCCGCCCCCCCTTCAGATATCAAAAAATGGTTTAAATATATGTTTGGTAGGTTTAAGGGTGGGGCGGCCCCTCTATGTACCCCATCCGAATTTTGGATACCAAATTTTTATTTTCAGGGTACTATATGAGAGCACACAAAATTTCGCTTAAATCGCACCACCCATCTCCGAGATCTGGCGTTTCTGATAATTCGGGTAAGGGGGAGGGTCCGCCCCCCCTTCAGATATCAAAAAATGTAGTACCCTATTTTCATCACGGGGTCATTATGCACCATTTGTGAAAATTTCAAGAAAATCGTTTCAGCCGTTTCTGAGTCTATAAGGAACACACAAACATACAAACAAACCTACAAACAAACACAAATTGATTTTTATATATAAGATGCGTCTTTAGAGAAAACTTTTTGAATATTTTGTTTGAGGAAAAATTTTTTTTTGTCAATATTGTCGTTAAATAAAAAAAATAATTAAAAAAATAATTCAGAGGAAAATTTTTGAATATATTGTCGAAGAACAACTCCAGTATTAAGTTTTACATGGTCAAACAATCAAAAGTTCAATGAAACATGGTTTCTCTCAAATATTTATGAAGTATGTGTCTTAAGTCTTTTGATTTAAATGGTTCAACCTATAGGTAGACTCTGTAGCATCAGGCAAAATTAATACGAGACACAAAGGGCAACATTATTTTGTAATTTCATGGGACATAAGTTTCTATAAAAATGTGCCCAACTCCAGTATTAACATGGTTTCTTTCAATATTTATGAAGTATGTGTCTTAAGTCTTTTGATTTCATGGATGGTTCAACTTATAGGTAGACTCTGTAGCATCAAACAAAACTAATACGAGACACAAAGGACAACATTGTCTTGTGATTTCATGGGACATAAGTGTCTATAAAAATGTGTATGTCCTCTTTCTTTCGTGCCCAACTCCATCATTAAGTTTTACATGATCAAATAATCAAAAGTTCAATGAAACATGGTTTCTCCCAATATTTATAAAGTATGTGTCTTAAGTCTTTTGATTTCAGTGGTTCAACTTATAGGTAGGCCCAGTAGCATCAGCCTAAACTAATATGAGACACAAAGGACAACATTGTCTTGTGATTTCATGGGACATAAGTTTCTATAAAAATGTGTATGTCTTCTTTCTTTCGTGCCCATGGTTTAACAATCAAAATTTCAATGAATCATGGTTTCTCTTAAATATTTATGAAGTATGTGTCTTAAGTCTTTTGATTTGAATGGTTCAACTTATAGGTAGGCTCTGTAGCATCAGGCAAAACTAATATGAGACACAAAGGACAACATTATCTTGTGATTTCATGGGACATACGTTCCTATAAAAAAGTGTATGTCTTCTTTCTTTCGTGCCCAATGACCAAGTTCGTGTCTTAAGTCTTTTTTTTTGAAATAAATTCAAAAAACTTCCTGATTTTTTTTTGTATTAAGAAAAACCATAAAAGTGTTATTACAAGAGTACATTAAGAACCACAAGAAATCTTATCGTTGGGGAAAATTGAACGAAAATTTCGCTTAAAAGACATTTTTTGGAAATTTTTTTCAATAAAAATATTTCGTTAGTCGAAAAATAAAAAAAAAATGGTATTTTCAAAATTCAAAATTCAAATGATCAAATATTCAAAAGTTCAATGAAGCATGGTTTCTCTCAATATTTATGAAGTATGTGTCTTAAGTCTTTTGATTTGAATGGTTCAACTTATAGGTAGGCCCTGTAGCATCAGCCTAAACTAATATGAGACACAAAGGACAACACTATCTTGTGATTTCATGGGACATAAGTTCCTATAAAAAAAGTGTATGTCATCTTTCTTTCGTGCCCAATGACCAAGTTCGTGTCTTAAGTCTTTTGTTTTGATATAAATTCAAAAAACTTCTTGATTTTTTTTTTGTATTAAGAAAAACCATAAAAGTTTTACTACAAGAGTACGTTAAGAACAACAAGAAATTTTGTCGTTGGGGAAAATTGAACGAAAATTTCGCTTAAAAGACATTTTTTGGAAATTTTTTAAATAAAAATATTTCGTTAGTCGAAAACTTAAAAAAATCGTATTTTCAAAGCAAGTTTTACATATTTCCAACAAAATTCAAATATGCTTGCACAAGCTTTTCAATAAGTTACCTCTATCTGTAGACAATCAAATGGTTTTAAAGGAGCTACATATCTCTTACTTTCTTATTAAGTCTTGCTTAATGCTCACAATTATTGAAAATGTATGTGTCCACCACATGCAATATCTAACTGCATCAAGAAAAATGCTAATGCAACGCATATTTTTCAATTCCTTAATCACTTCGAAAACCAATTCAGCGAAAACTTCAATCAAAACAAAAACCTAAAAACAAAAATAAAAGTTAAACATGAAAACAGCAATGAGGCAATTCGCACAGTTCAATTCATTTGCAATTTGGTTGTCGTCACTAGGCCAGTTATGGCCTTAGACCAAGACATGAGACTCCAGTCTCCACATGCCACACAAGCAATGTTTAACATCATGCATGATATGAAAAGGTAATAAACAAAAAACAACAGCAAAAACAGCAACATGGAAAAGCAGCAACCATCGAAAGAGCAAAAGGAATATCTCACTCAAAAATATTTTTTAAAAATTGCATAATTATCGAGTGGGTCATAATTAAGCCAGCAAGCATGACTCGTTTTTTGAGTGAAATCTGAAATTAATTTCTCAACTCAAATGAAGCAGGTGGTGTTGCAGAATATAATATTTGCCAAAGAGAGGCTTTGAGTTAACAAAAATCACTTGATATCTCTCATAACTGTGTTTATGTTTGAGCCTTTTTTTCTGTCTTCAATTGTTTTTCGATTTGAAATATTTAAGCAATGGCAGGGCTGTCTTTACAGAAGACAACAAAACGATCTTTTGTAAATTTTTATTTTCTTGTGACCTTCTCTGCGGTTATGGCCAAGAGTGTTAAAAAAATATTTCGCAATGGAATTTTCCTGTAAATATTTTCTATTGTCAGCTGAAGTTCATGGTATGTAGGAGAAAGATGTTTGTTATTGGGGTATAGTTGACCTTTTGTTGATTATTTGTTGGAGTTCCAACAAAGCTCCATACGGATTAGCTGCAACGGCAGTCCCCGACAATCAGCGGTATTGAGCGGAAAGTCCCTGTGGAAGGCCGGGCGGCACCGGCTCTTGCACAAATACTGAGCGCCTTCGATACTCAATATGACAGGGCGGATAATTGGCGCCTTTAAATAACCAATGGCCAACCTGTTCCTGCGGCGATCGGTCCTTTGGATCGGAACGAGCGAAATTCTCCAACGATGATCGGGAGGAATAGCACCCTCAAGCGTCTTGGCTACAGTTGAGAGAAGGGAGATTGGTCTGTATGATCCCCTCTAGGACTCTGACAGGATCCCTCTGCACATCTTCCAGACAGCCTGGAAGCCCGGCATGGGATAGTTGTGAGCACCACACAGGCTGGAACATTGAGGCCCAATCTTTGTGGTGTACATTGCTGTTACAAGAAGCTTGGCTGCGAGCTACCCGGCGCGTTCACAGGCTGCGGATAGTGAAATGCTCCATACGGAGTAGCTGCAACGGCAGTCGTGGACAATCAGCGGTATTGGGCGGAAAGTCCCAGTGAGAGGTTGGATGGCACCGGCTCTTCCACCGATACTGAGTGCCTATGATGCTCGATAAGGCAAAGCCAGTTATTGGCGCCTTTAAATAACCAATGGCCAATCTGTTGCTGAGGCGATGGTCCTTTGGATCGGAACGAGCTTGTTCACCTACAGGAGCTTGACGAAGATCGCCACCTACACATGCAAATGTGGCTATAACAACAACAACTGCGTGGAAGATGTGCAGAGAGATCCCGCTACCCCTTGTCCATCTTCCAGACATCGGGTAATATTGGGTTGCCCAAAAAGTAATTGCGGATTTTTTAAAAGAAAGTAAATGCATTTTTAATAAAACTTAGAATAAACTTTAATCAAATATACTTTTTTACACTTTTTTTCTAAAGTAAGCTAAAAGCAACAGCAGATAACTGACAGAAGAAAAAATGCAATTACATAGTCACAAACTGTGAAAAAATTTGTCAACGCCGACTATATGAAAAATCCGCAATTACTTTTTGGGCAACCCAATATAAGAGTGTTTAGAGATAGGTTGAGAACAGTTGTGATATCCGATAGAGAATGGACTCTCCCCCTAACCCAAAGCATTAAAAACGTCGGATATCGGAGATGAGTGCATCGATTTAAGGCAAATTTTGTATGCCCCGTTATGAGGTAATATGCCATGATAAAACTTCTTCCCAAAGAGGTGTCGCACTGAGGCACGCCGTTCGGACTCAGCTATAAAAAGAAGGCTCCTTATCATTGAGGTTAAAATTGAATCGGACAGCACTCATTGATTTGTGAAAAGTTTGCCTCAGTTCCTTAATGGAATGTTCAATGAAAAATTTGCATTTTTGCCCCTAGAAGCCGCAATTGCCATCCAATTTGTCTGAAAATTTTCAAGGTAAGTTTTGTTCCAACTTCCAATAGCCGAGGCAAGTACGGTTCAAATTGGTCCATAACTTGATACCTGAAGCCTGAATTTTTGCAAAAGTTTTTAAAATAAGTCCATATGTGTAGATTTGTATCATAATTCATGGTGGTGGGTGCCCCAAAACCTGGGGCCTTGCCGAACTTAGCACATTCTTACTGGTTGAGTCTCAAACTTCATCAAAGTTGTAGTTTTATTTTGGGCTAAGAATGTTTGTAAAATACATTTTTTCAAACCTCTTTCGTTGCCATGGCGTCATAGTTTCGCAGCATTTAATTGCATGAATTACTTGTTCAACTCACGTTACACCAGACGTGCGAGCATGTTGTCAATTTGATGTCGTTTTCGCTTACCTTGACAATGATTTTGTGAGTTAGAACATTGAGGTAAACAAGAAAAATATTGCGGTTCGCTTACATTTTTCAATGCCACATGAAAAAATAATTGAATACAAGATAGAATAATATCCGGTTTAGAGAATACAAGAGAAAATTTGTAGAAAAAACTTAATTAATTAATTAATTTTGGTAGTTTGAATAGTCTCTTAGTACAATTTTTGGGAAATCAAGGAAAGAGTCCTCAGCCTATTAGTTAATAGCCAATTTAAAGTCTTACCACACTAAGGCCTATATATTGGGTTGCCCAAAAAGTAATTGCGGATTTTTCATATAGTCGGCGTTGACAATTTTTTCACAGCTTGTGACTCTGTAATTGCATTCTTTCTTCAGTCAGTTATCAGCTCTTCCTTTTAGCTTGCTTTAGAAAAAAAAGTGTAAAAAAAGTATATTTGATTAAAGTTCATTCTAATGTTTATTAAAAATGCATTTACTTTCTTTTTAAAAATCCGCAATTACTTTTTGGGCAAGCCAATATATACTTTAGGCGGTCTTAGACGCATATTTCGAGGTTTGACAAATGAAATGACGAAATTAGTATACCCCCATCCTATGGTAGAGGGCATAAAAACTGAAAAATTTTTAGAAAAAAATAAAATTTTTGATAAATTATCCAATTTTTTGATAAATTATCCACATTTGTGAAAAATTATTCACATTTGTGAAAAATTATCCAGATTTTTGAAAAATTATTCACATTTTTGATAAATTGCCATGAGGTATAGAGATATCAATTCATTTTTGGACTCCATATGGTCAATTCCTTTGACTAATCAAAACTTAAAACTACAATATTTACACATGTAGCCAAACAAGTTGCTGTCTTAAGTCTTTTGTTTTTTTGTGGACATATCCATCACATTCGAAATTTTCAAAAAAAAAAAAATGTTAAAAAAAGTTTTATCATTAAATTCTCATCGAATTTATTTAAAAAAAATAAGGCTTTAAGATTTATGTTTTTTTTTTATCTCTTAAAAATAAGACCGGCCGGTCAGGCCATAAGTCAACAAACATAATTTTATTTAATGCTGACAAACACCTGCCTCGACGGTTTTTTGCAAAGCCACTAATCAAGTGTTCGAATAACAAAAACATAATGCATATGATAATAGGCTTAAGCGCATCTTGTTTTTGTGTGATTTTATTTCATTTTAAATGGAGCTTTAATACGCCCATTCCAGTTGTTTTCAGTGTTATGGCTAAAATCCCAAAAACTCTCAAAACCGGATGAAAGTTCAAAGACTAAGGTTTGATGAGCATCGTTAAAAGTTGAGTTTGAATGGAAATGCCCAGAAAACTAGTTTTATTCTTTACTTTTCCTTTCATTTGTGGCATACAGTTATTTTTTTTTTTGTTTTTTCTACGGAAATAAAACCAAACAATGATATTCTGGAAAATTCTGAAAACAGCCCACTTTCTCCGAAATAAAGATCACTGGAAGTTTTGATGAAATATTTTTAATAGAAAATTGTGATTCATTCAAAGAAATTTCTTTTATTTTTGCTTAGCGTTTAAGCTTTAATTCTCATTTTCTTTTATACCCATCTTCATTCATCTGTATGTCTCTGGCTGGGATTAACGGTAGAAAATGTCTAATGTTTTCAAATTAAGTGGAAAATAATTGTTCGTTGATCAAAAAGAATGGCTTTGAAAAACTCAGCAGGCAATAAACTTGTCCACACGGAATGCTGTACCATTGATACATGAATACATGGTTTTCTTTGTTAAAAATATGCGCCTAAGTGGGAAGTAATGTGACCCTGGGATAAAAGTGAAATTAATCATAGACAGATGGAAACCGAATACCATTAAATGATGTTTAATATTTTTTTTTTTTTTTGTTTTTAACACCATCATATTCATCAATTTTAATCTGAATAGCTAAATAGTTTCTCTTTGGCGGCAAAAGAGAGAAAAAAGGTGTGTAGGTGTAGCTGGTGGCCTATTAAGAAATTGCCCAACATTTATTTTGACAAATATGACAAGGGTGGGCAAGTTTTTGAGCATGTCATATATTATCTATGATGATTAAAAGTAAGGTATGGGCAATCAAACAACTTGTTATAAAAAGTTGGTAAATCAGCCAAGTCATAAATTTCTAATAAAAAATATTAACAAAATTTTATATAAAAAATTTTAAAAAAAATATATAAAAAATTCTAATGAAATTTTATACAAAAAAAATTTTTTTTCAACAAAATTTATTTTCTGTAGATGTTTTTTTCAAAATTTTAGTAAAATTTTATGTAAAAAATGTTAACAAAATTTTATGTTAAAAAATGTTAACAAAATTTTATGTAAAAAATTTTAATAAAATTTTATGTAAAAAATTTTAACAAAATTTTATGTAAAAAATTTTAACAAAATTTAATGTAAAAAATTTTAACAAAATTTTATGTAAAAAATTTTAACAAAATTTTATGTAAAAAATTTTACCAAAATTTTATGTAAAAAATTTTACCAAAATTTTATGTAAAAAATTTTAACAAAATTTTATGTGTCTTTTACCAAAATTTAATTTCCTTAGAATATTTTGTCAAAATTTTATTTCTATAGAAATTTTTGTAAATTTTTTTTTTCATAACTTTGTCTTCTTGGTTTGGCTCGAGGGCATCGAACAATTAACAAAAACAGGTGTTGGTGTTTTTTTGTAATTTTTACCATTATTTCGACCACCGCCGGTGATCTTCGTCAGGATTTGAAATTTTGAAACAAAACAATCCACTCTTTCTTTACAGCGCACAAATTCGACAGTCGAAAGGAAAAGTTGAAAAGTTTTTTTTAAGGAATGTTTTGTCAAAATGTTATTTCTAAAGAAAATTTTGTCTATTTGCGCCTTTTTTCTTTGGTCTTAAAATCTTATTGAGATTCCATTGCAGGATATTGTCCAGCTTTGTCAAAATTTTATTTTTTAAAAAATTTTGTCAACACTTTGTTTCAATAAAAATTTTATTTTTCAGAAAATGCCAATTTTTCTTTTTATAAATTTTTACTTAATCCCGCATGTCTTTCTTCTGAGTTCTATATTACCGTATTGGTAAATATTTCCTGTTAAGGGGGTATTTCGGGGTGGGGTGGCCAGACACTTGGTTCTTAAATTAAATATAAGCTTTGCGCTCTACTTTTAAAAACATTTTAGATCAGCCCCATTATGGCATGATATGTAAAAAAGTTCTGTTTGAGGGTGGGATGGACCCAGGGCCTTTGTTCCGCAAATGAGTATCAATTTCGTACTATACTCCCAAATAGCTTTTATATCAGAAATTGCCATTGTCGGTTAACACGCCCGATTAGGGAGGTATTTTGGAGTGGGGCAAACTGCCCAAATTCGTTTTATTCTCTCAAGCATCTTTCGTTGGAGCTTTATATTGTGATTGGTCTCTATATCCATATGGCGGGTTTTTGGCCACCGAGGCATCCAACCCCAACAATAGAAACCATGCTTTGTTTTTGATGACTAGGAGAGCGCAAAAAACTTTCGAACAAATCACATTACCAATCTCCGAAATCTGGCGTTTTTTTAAATAGGGGTAATGAGAAGTGCTTTTTGGGCGAGGGATGGCACCTCAGACATTTCGACTCAAATATGGATATCAAATTCGTGCTCTACTCCCAAATTCCTTTAACTTGGGCCCCATATTGCCATGGATAGTACCTCAGACATTTCAACTCAAATATGGATATCAAATTTGTGCTCTACTCACAAATACTTTTAATTTGAGCCCCATATTGCTATGGTCGGAAAATGTGAACGGGTTGGAGGGTGTTTTGGTCCCGGGGCGACCCCCGACACTTTGCCTTGATTTAAGCTCCATATTGACATAATGGGAAATGTAGTTCAGTTTAGGAGGTGCTTAAGGGTGTATCCCCAAAAACTTAGCTCTAAAATTGGATATCAAATTTGTTTTCTATTTTCAAATATCTTTTATTATGGGTTTCTTATTATCATAAAGGTCAATTAACCTGTTCGACATATTTTATGGAGGAAAAGCGCCAAATAGACTTGAACGCAAATTCCAATTTGGCAATTTTGGCAATCTACTCCCAAATATCTTTCATTTAAGTCCCATATAACCATGGTGGGCTATTATGGCAATTTGGGGGTATTTGGGGTGGGGCGACCTCCCATTACTTGGACCTAATTTTTTTATGCAATATTTGTAATCTACTGCCGAATACTTCTCATTTGAGTCCCATATTGACATGAGAGTCGAATATATCTGTTAAGAGGAGTTTTGGGGTTGGGGAGGCCCGCTGGGTACTTGGACCTACAATTTTAATATGATATTCGTTTTCTAGTTTCCAATACCTTTCATTTGATACCCATATTGTGACTATCGGTCCACTTTTGGCTATGGGTGGCGTTTTTGGTTTAAGGGGGAGGGTCCCCTACTTTGGATATCTAAAAATTATGTAGCCTACGTTTCCTTCCGGACAAACCTAAACAATCTGTGATAATATTAAGAAAATCAGTTGAGTCGTTTTTGATTCTACGGAACAAACAAACAAACCGAGTCCTATTGGGTTGCTCAAAAAGTAATTGCGGATTTTTCATATAGTCGGCGTTGACAAATTTTTCAACGGCTTGTGACTCTGTAATTGCAATCTTTCTTCTGTCAGTTATCAGCTGTTACTGTTAGCTAGCTTTAGAAAAAAGTGCGCGAAATTTTGTTTACATTTGTTTGTTTGGAGCATTTTCGTCATATTTTACTTTATTATTTCCGTAAAGGAAAAAACGCGGAGCAGGTTGCTAAAAAGTTACGAGATGTGTATGGTGATTTCGCCTTAGAAGGAAGACAGTGTCAAAATTGGTTTCGCAAATTCCGTTCTGGAGATTTTTCACTTAAAGATGAGCCACGTTCAGGTCGGCCAAATGAAGTTGATGATGACCAAAGCAAAGCATTAATCGAATTGGATCGTCATGTAACTGAGCGTGAGATAGGAGAGAAGTTAAATAAACCAAAATCAACCGTTCATTATCACATAAAAAGTCTTGGACTGGTGAAAAAGCTTGATATTTGGGTACCACCACATGTATTGAAAGAAATTCATTTAACAAACCGAATCAACGCTTGTGAAATGCACCTTAAACGCAATGAATTCGATCCGTTTTTAAAACGAATCATAACTGGAGATGAAAAATGGATTGTTTACAACAACGTTAGTGGAAAACGATCATGGTCCAAGCATGGTGGACCAGCTGAAACCACTTCAAAGGCTGATATCCACCAAAAGAAGCTTATGATGTCTGTTTGGTGGGATTGGAAGGCTGTGGTATATTTTGAGCTGCTTCCAAGGAACCAAACAATTCATTCGGATGTTTACTGTCAACAATTGGACAAATTGAATACAGCCATCAAGGAGAAGCGACCACAATAGGTCAATCGTAAAGGTGTCATATTCCATCAGGACAACGCTAGACCGCACACATCTTTGGTCACTAGCCAAAAACTGAGTAAGCTTGGCTGGGAACTTTTGATGCATCCACCATATAGCCCTGACCTTGCACCATCAGACTACCATTTATTTCGATCTTTGCAGAACTCCTTAAATGGTAAAACTTTCGGCAATGATGAGGCTATAGAATCGCACTTGGTTCAGTTTTTTGCAGATGAAGGCCAGAAGTTCTATGAGCGTGGAATACTAAATTTGCCAGGAAGATGGCAAAAGGTTATCGAACAAAATGGCAATTTTATATTTGATTAAAGTTCATTCCAAGTTTTATTAAAAATGCATTTACTTTCTTTTAAAAAATCCGCAATTACCTTTTGGGCAACCCAATATATTTGCAAAGTAGTTAGCGTACAAAATTTCAATGGAAATACTATTTTGGCAAAACTTTCAACAAAAATAAAGTTTTTTCTAAGTTTTATTAAAAATGCATTTACTTTCTTTTAAAAAACCCGCAATTACCTTTTGGGCAACCCAATATATAGTCATGCTGGGTCAGAGAAGATTTAGTCAAAATTTTATTCCCATAAAAAAATTTTGTCAACATTTTATTTCAGTAGAAATTTTTACCAAATTGTTATTTTTTAATAGAAAATTTCATTAAAATTTAATTTTAATAGAAAATTTTGTTAAAATTAAATTTTAATAAAAAAATTTTGTAAAATTTTTATTTTTATTGAAAATTTTTTCAAAATTTTATTTTTGTAGAAAATTTTGTCTAAATTTTATTTTTGTAGAAAATTTTGTCTAAATTTTATTTTTTATAGAAAATTTTGTCTCAATTTTATTTCTATAGAAAATTTTGTCTAAATTTTATTTTTATAGAAAATTTTGTCTAAATTTTATTTTTTAATAAAATTTTCTGTAATTTTAAATTTATAGGAATTTTTTCAAAACTTTTATTTGAATAGAAAATTTTTTCAAAACTTTATTTTTGTTGAAAGTTTTGCCAAAATAGTATTTCCATTGAAATTTTGTTCGCTAAGTACTTTGCAAATATATTGGCTTGCCCAAAAAGTAATTGCGGATTTTTTAAAATAAATTAAATGCATTTTTAATAAAACTTAGAATGAACTTTAATTAAATATACTTTTTTACACTTTTTTTCTAAAGCAAGCTAAAAGTAACAGCTGATAACTGACAGAAGAAAGAATGCAATTACAGAGTCAAAATTTGTCAACGCCGACTATATGAAAAATCCGCAATTACTTTTTGGGCAACCCAATATAAGACGCTTTACCCTAGCTTCCACATTTTTGATTTTGCCCGCTTTTATACTTTTTACCCTTTCTTAGTACACTTTACCATTTTAACGCTTTTCGGTATCTTTGTAATCAATTGATTGATCGCATAATTATAAGGCATACATTAATTGCTGTAAAGAAAAAAAAAATTCTCACTTCAACGCCTTATATTGTTTTTCTTCTGTGTGGTGTTTTCAATCCACCCTAGCTGTCATATTTTGACAGTTTTGTGTAACCTGTCTTATTTGTTTGTTCACATTCATTACTTCCGAAAGCCATGGATAAACAAAAGAACTTTCGCCTTCCATGCGGCTTATAAAACCGGATAGCCATACTGCCAAGCCTTTGGATTACTAACTGTGTTTTGTTGCTTAGCTGTTATAACTTCTACTTAGCGATTTTTATTGATTATTTGCTTAAGAAAATTTTTTTGTAAATATATTTGTTTTATTAATTTGTGGCTCTAAAAAATTGCCAAAGCCCATGCTGAAGGCTATTTTTATTAGGGGTTTAAAAGTTTATTTAAATATCATTTTGGTGGGCTTCGTTTTTTTTTTGTTGGAAAAATTTCTTTGCGTTGGCGCTATAATTTACAAAATTTGGCCAATAGCCAAATCTAAGACTGTGTAAAAGTGAATAGCCTTGGTAATGAGTAAGACAACATACCAACTGCTGCATTGGCCAATAGCCCGTCGTCTCAGTTGTAGGAGAAGAAAAAAATCACACACACATAGCAATGTTTGTTTTTGGTTAACACATGATTGATGGTTCGACAATCATTGAGTTTGAATATGTGATTTGACTTCCAGTTGTTATGTGTAGCACTCACTTTGCTTGGTGGGGGGGGATTGATGGTATATCGCATGAATATTTTTGTTTTTGTTTTTTTGCAATTGTCATCAACAACAACACTCTGGGCCCCAAATGATGATGAAGTTATTAACAATGAGCAGCAGAGCTAACATGCAAACACACCAAACTCATGCCACATGTTAAGGTAACAATTTTGGTTACACGTTTGTGGCTTAAGTCTTTTGTTTAGTTGAGACAAATTATCCAGCGATTCTTCAAATGTTAAATAGAGTGTGGCTTAGGGAAGTTTAGTTATTTTTTCTATGGTAGGCAAAAAGTAGCTTGAAGAAAAAAAAAAACTATACTGGAAGTTCAAGTAACCCACATAATGGGTTTAAGTGGTAGAAATGTGTTATTTAAAGCGGCTTAAATAAAAGAAATGAAACATAGGCAAAAAAAAAATTAAATAATTATTTTAAATTAATTAAAGGAGTTATATCATGCATGCGACTTTTCTGAATGGTGGTAAACATTTTGGGGCATTTAAAAATGATCAAAGAGAAAGAGGATGGAAGTAAAATTTAAAAGGGCATTAAATGTTTAAACGGAGGCCACCATAGCGCAGAGGTTAGCATGTCCGCCTACGACACTGATCGCCTGGGTTCAAATCCTGGCGAGACCATTAGAAAAACTTTCAGCGGTGGTTTTCCCCTCCTAATGCTGGCGACATTTGTGAGGTACTATGCCATGTAAAATTTCTCTCCAAAGAGGTGTTGCTCTGCGGCACGCCGTTCGGACTCGGCTATAAAAAGGAGGCCCCTTATCATTGAGCTTGAACTT
The DNA here is from genome assembly GCF_963082655.1 of Stomoxys calcitrans. NCBI lineage: Eukaryota > Metazoa > Arthropoda > Insecta > Diptera > Muscidae > Stomoxys > Stomoxys calcitrans. The sequence continues at coordinate 13,855,356 of NC_081555.1, read as the reverse complement.
GAATCGGATTGCACCCATTGATATGTGAGAAGTTTGCCCCTGTTCCTTAGTGGAATGTTCATGGACAAACGCAATAAAAAAAAAATATTTTCAAATTGAATATTTAAAAAGAAGTTTTCAAAATTTTTGATAAAAACAGAAACAGTTGACACCACTCTTTTAAGAAATAAACATGTTGACAATATTATGTAAAAAAAATGTTGACTCATATTCTATAGAAATTGAGCATGGAAATATTGGGTTGCCCAAAAAGTAATTGCGGATTTTTTAAAAGAAAGTAAATGCATTTTTAATAAAACTTAGAATGAACTTTAATCAAATATACTTTTTTACATTTTTTTTTTCTAAAGCAAGCTTAAAGTAACAGCTGATAACTGACAGAAGAAAGAATGCAATTACAGAGTCACAAGCCGTTGAAAAAATTTGTCAACGCCGACTATATGAAAAATCCGCAATTACTTTTTGGGCAACCAATAATTTGCTTGGAAAATTTTTGAAAATATTAACCATAGGAAAAAATTTTTTCTATATTAATGAAATTTTGACAAATTTTTATAGAATTACAATTTTTACAATGTTTTCTTATAGAAATAAA